>NC_088931.1:2907500-2950000 GCF_038396675.1 Hydra vulgaris
AGGCTCTTGACAATATCAAAAGCAATAGGTTTTTCATGAAGTCTGACATGGTGGTCTGATTCATAAGCTTGTTTTATATTGTCCATCTAGGAAAGTTTTTAAAAGAATAAAAGAAAGAGAAAATAAAGCTTCTATATTTTACATAAAAAATAAAAAGAAAGTTTTTATAGAATTGTTCCTTTTTAACCACTCTGTAAACTTATCTTGTATGGGCAGCGTTTTCCTTTATTTCCAGTAACTTATGTGGTTACTCAAGGTTCTTTAATTGGACCTGTGTGGTTTCTTATATTAATGATCTTTCTAATAATCTTAACTGTAAAGTGACACTGATAAAGTCATTAGTATACTGTCGTTGACTATTTACTAATGAAGACATTAGTATACTCTTGTCTTTACAAAAAGGAATATAAAAACATGAGAACACAGTAGTAAAAAATAGTTCTTTAAGGCATAAAGTAAAGTGTTCAGTAAGAGAGCTGCCATTCATTAATATTAACATCTATTCATCAATATCAACAAAAGTTGCAATAGTTAGCAGTAGCATTTATTGTTTATGCGACACAATGATCGCAAAAAGTGACCAACGAAGCCATCCAGTTACGTATACCTGGGAGATGTGAATATAGAAATAGATTGTAGATGATGTCATTGGGTAAGAATCATGGATGAATGTAAAGACTATTTTGTAGGAGGAATAAAACTTTGTGACTACAGAGAGAAGGTGAACAATAACTCATGCTCAAGTCATCCTAAGCAAATGATAAAACAATGGTCTATGAGTAAACAAATATGTAGAAATCCCTTGGTGTATTAATGGTTAAAAGTATCATACAATATGAAATGATAAAATAAAATAAGTAAATTAAAAAATGGTTATAAATAATGGTTCGGGCAATATAATAAGAAAAAACAAAATATGTGTTCTACAAGGTTCAAACTGTGAATCTGCTGATTATGACGTAGTGCACTAACCACCACGCTATAGTGTCGATATGTAATCATAAAAAAATGTTTTTAAATGTCGTATAATTAATGTACTAAACAGTAAAAAATAGGAAACTGACAACTCCCTGCGTATCAGCAAAATGTTTAAATATCGTGAATTAAACAAATATATAATAAAAAGCTACCAAAGCGTAAAAATATATGGGTACAAGAGGTAAGAAAATGTTGGTGCCATAATAACCAATCAGACTTAAGTAGTGGATAATGGTGATCCCCCTCAAGAATGCACTGCGATCACCAATGATATTTTGGAGAGCCCGAGACCTGTTAACAGTATACAACATTTATTTATATAAAAAATCTAAGCTAATTGATCAAAAAGCAATGTTTTTTTGTCAAGACTGGAGTGTATAGTTGCAAAAAAATCTTCAGGAAAAAAAAGCGTCTTTAAAAGTAAGATTATCAAGCAAAATCTAAAACTTTTCAACTTTTCTTTTTATACTCACGTTCAACAGTGACTAAAATAAAAGTAAAAAACTTGTCCATCCACTATCTATTTACCAGATTAGAGTCCCATAGACTATTTTTTTTTTATTTTATCAACTTATTCATCAAATGAATAAGTTGTTTATATGTATGAATTGCTTGTCCATCCACTATCTATTTACCAGATTAGAGCCCCATATAATATTTGTTTTTTATCTTATTAACTTATTCATCAAATGAATAAGTTGTTAAGATGGGACTCAGATGCACTCCACCATTTTCTTGATAATGTAATTTTAGGAAATATAATTTCTTGATAATGTAATACTAAGAAATATAATTTCTTACATTTAGAATGCTTTGTTTTAATTTTTAATTATTGTATTTTTTTTTTAGGTGAAGGCTTTTATTAGTGATCATGCACCTTTTTAGTATCTTTTTTAATATTCTTATTTAAAAGAAATATATTTTTTTAATATTCTTATTTAAAAGAAATATATTTTTTTAATATTCTTATTTAAAAGAAATATATTTTAATATAGTTTCGTACACGAACAGGGTTCGTGTAATGGTTGGAACACTTTGAGCTGTAATAGCCTGAGAGAAGTAAGGAAGATTTAACTAGTAAGATTAAGTGTTAGTATCAGATTATTAAAATGGACAGATGTCCAGTAAAAAATTTAAGCTTATGTAGAAGAAGTAGGTACACATATTCCTTTCTATTTTATATCTGTCTACAACCGTCTAAGTATAGTTAAATCTAAGTTAAATCTTTGACTTTTGACATTGTGTTAACTTTTTTATCATTGCAAGATATCGATGCAAAAAAGTACTGGTCACTAAAGTCAACTATTCTAAGATTAGTAATATTTGTATTTTATCCCAGAAATATAGTTCAAGTAACTTTTAGAAATACTTAACACTGTCGTTGACAAAGCAAGTTTAACATTTTATCTTTCATTTAAGGGTCTAATCTTAATATCTCTCCTTAGGATAGGGCAAATCTAATTGCAGAGAACTTTTCCTCTAATTTATTCATGACCAACCTCTTTTTGTCATCCCAAAAAAACAGGTCAATCCAATTGCTAGACAACCAAATTATTTGAGCTTCTGTTGTTTTCATTGTTAGACAACCAAATCACTCTAGCTTCTGTTGTTTTCATTGTTAGACAACCAAATTACTCTACTGTTGCTAAAATTATTTCTCTCTTTAACCTTTTACAGCTTGTGGTCCAAACAACATTTCTGCTACAGTTTTACAGAAGTAAAGAACTCTCTTTAATACTCTGCAAACTATTTAAACTGTTCAACTCAATCTTGTTTTCGTTCCTGCTGGAAAATGGCATCTGTGGTTCTATTTTTAAAAAACTCTAGACTGCTCTGGCCTCCTCTAACTATCATGCAATTTTAGTCTTCTCATTTTTATCAGTCTAACTAGAAGTAATTTGTCGCTTTATTCAAGAGTCGCCCCTCTTGACATCATGATATTGGGTTAAGAAATCTAGCCTATTGGAACTTGTTGTTTTGTTTATAGTTGTTCTATTGCGGTTTAAATAAAACGACAAATTCCTACTGGTTAGACTTTTTTTACGCAAAATCACAATGTCAAAAGTTAAATCTTTCGGGCAAGATCGCAGCAGAATAACTATAAACAAAACAACAAATTCCAATTGGCCAGATTTCTTAACCCAGAATCAGGGTGTTAAAAATAAAAATGATAATTTTTAGGCAAGGTCACCAAAGAGAAGTCTTAGATAAAACGAAAAATTCCAATTGGGTAGATTTCTTAACCCAAAATCATGGTGTTAAAAGTAAAAATGATAATTTTGAGGCAAGGTTACCAAGAAGAAATCTTAAATAAAAATGACAAATTCCAGTGGGCTAGATTCCTTAACCCAAGATCATGATGTCAAAAGGGGCAATTCTTGAATAAAACGACAAATTCCTACTGGTTAGACTTTTTTAACGAAAAATCACTATGTCAAAAGTTAAAACTTTCAGGCTAGATCGCAATAGAATAAAACTAAACAAAGCGACAAATTCCAATTAGCTAGACTTCTTAACCCAGAATCAGGGTGTTAAAAATAAAAATGATAATTCTTAGGCAAGGTCACAAAGGAGAAGTCTTGAATAAAAAGACAAATTCCAGTTGGCTGGATTCCTTGACCCAAGATCATGATATCAAGAGGGGCAATTCTGGAATAAAACGACAAATTCCTACTGGCTAGACTTTAGAACGCAAAATCACAATGTTATAAACTAAATCTCTAAGGCTAGATTACAATAGAATAATTGTGAACAAAACAACAAATTCCTATTGGCTAGATTTCTTAACCCATTCATCATGATATGAAAGTGAAATTTTACATAAGATATTTCTACAGAGAAGTCTAAAGGAACAAATTCCTATTAGTTAGGTTTCATAACATAAAATCATGATATTAAGAGTGGAACCTCTTAGGTGAGATGACTATAAAGAAGTCATCAATAAAACAACAAATTCTTAGGGCTAGATATCTTCTCCCAGCATCATAATATCAGAAGTGACACAATGTTTTTTAATATTTCCACATATAATAATTAGTTATACACATACCTAGACACTGTTTCAATGGGTACATTTCTTTAGAAATCAAACAACAGTATCAACAACAGCATCGACAACAATAGAATGTATTATACCAACGAGAAGAGGAGGTCAGTTATGCCATTCTCCATGAAAAGTCTATTTACGCCAAATTGGCTTGCTGCATTGAACAACCAAAACAAACATCTACTGAGCAAAGAGAAACTTAGGTTGAGACAACAACTTAGGGATAGAGCAATAATCAACTTGTCTCAGCAAGCACTGTCCAATACAGAAATCAACACCATCTACATAGGTTTACAATTCATTTTCACACCGCAATCCACTCCTCAGGAAGAATATATCATCCAAATAGAGAAATTCAAGAGGAGGATCAACTGTAAACTTTTCTTCGCACAAATCGGGAGAGACAGTGACAAAATGGATGTTGAATTGAGGGAACCGAACCCTTTCTGGACCCCCCACAATCAGAAAATCGGCAAATCAAACGTGTTTTTAAGATCCTTGAGACGAAAGTGACAAAAATCTTAAATGACAGGACAGAATATTGTTATAAAGGAAACTGACAAGGTAGGGGGGGATATGCATTATGGATAGGGAAGATTATGAATAGAAAATATGGGGCCTACTGGAGGACCATGTAACATATGAACTGCTGGATCACAACCCTATGGCACATGTCATTAATGAAATACATGATTAAGTTGACCTCTTGAAGACACGACACATAATTAAGGAATCATTAGCCGATTATCTCTAACCTTATGACAAATGTCGGACTCCCTTATTTTATGGCCTTCCAAAGGTACACAAGGCTGGCATACCAATGAGACCCATTGTCTCTGGGTGTGGTGGCCCAGCTGATTAACTCTCAAAGTATACATCTAAATACTTACAGAGTTTAGCTACTACACTACCAACCTATCTTAAGGACAGCACTCACCTAATACAACTGCTTAACAACATATGTCTACGGAGGATTATCTAATGGTCACAGCGGATGTAACCTCACTGTACACCAATATTCTGCATGAAGATGGTATTGAGTCGGTGAGATACTATCTCCAACAAAATCCCAACCACAAGTTTCCAACCAATCTACCACCTATCCAACCCACAGCCTATTTCACCCTCATGATCCGTACCATCCTGGAGAATAGCACCTTCCAGTTTGGCGAACAATACTGCCACCAGAGATATGGTACAGTCATGGGTTCGAGAATAGCCCCACCATATGCCAATCTTTTCATGGGAATTTTAGACGCAAAAATTATGAATAACTACTCGGACAGGATCGTATTCTACAAAAAATTTACTGATGATATCTTTTTCATTTTCAATGGCATGGCGGAAGAATTGGAAAATGTTCAGATCTTTATGAATGGTCTACACAACAGCATAAAATTCACTTGTAAAAATTCACCTTGCACCATTGACTTCCTGGATCTGAGATTTATCCAGCTGATATTCTGGAATAACATTACAACGGATGTAGATACGTTCAAACTGGTTCTCTTCTTTGTGTGAAACGGCTGTGCTCCGTTCCTTATCTTTAAATTCCTAATATTGGGTTTCAGAAGGGATCGTGACAAATTCAATAAGAGAACTCAGCAATTGAAATGGCTAGCCAATAATTTGGAAAGAAACGCACACCGGTGGTACTACTTTGATTTACATTTTAACTCCAATAGGTATCTCAACTTGCAACGCTACATACGGAATGATGATAACGACGACAACTGCAATAATATATCTTTCTAAACTTTATCATCAACACTAGTTCTTGCAATAAACTATATACTATACTTACTCGTGGTATTTTACTCTAGAAAGAGTATACTAAGACAGTTGTAGACAGATGTATAATAGAAAGTAATTTGTGTGCCAACTTCTTCTACGTAAGCTTTAGTTTTTTACTGGACATCTGTCCAAATTTTAATAATCTGATACTAACACTTACTAGTTAATTCTTCCTTACTTCTCTCAGGCTATTACGGTTCAAAGTGTTCCAACCAATACACGAATCCTGTTCGTGTACGAAATTATACAAAAAGAAATATATTTTTTTAAATATCCTTATTTAAACGAAATATATTTTTTAGATATGTTAATTATTATCTTTTTGTAATTATTCTTATTGTTATCATTTTTATCTATGAATACAATTTTGTTATTGTCATTATTATTTATGAATACGATCTTGTTAATATTTATGCGATGCTTATGACGATGATACTTGCGACAATTAATTTGAGTCTTCTTTAACTGAATTATAGTTCTAATTTTGAAGTAAAATATATTGGGGGTGCTGATCCAACCTTGGTATTTATAAAAGATGATAGTACTGAGGAGGTTTGACATTTTTATATTGTTTTTGTATTGTTGCAATTATTGTCTTTAAATAAACAATCGCTTTTTTAGAGGAAAGATATATCAGAAATGAGCACTAAGGAAATCATTGAGCTTGTTGAGTCACATGGCTTCCGTAAAAATGTTATACCGCCCCCAACTGAAGAGTTGTAGATATTTTTTATTTCAAATTGTGTTGAACATCCATTTTAATGACTTACTTATGAAGATTTTATGGGGAAATTTTATACCTGTTTTGTCTGAGTTTATTTCGTAAATTCAAAAAATGTGCTATATTCAATTTGAAAGAGATATCTTTAACTGAAAACAGACTTTTAATTCTTTTCTTTCTGATAGGACATTTGACACGTAGAAATTTTGACAGGACAATTTTGCTTCGGTGTTTGAGATTTTTTGAGAGCTTAGAGCAAGGCAAACTCCGAGATTGAACAAGTATAAAACGAAGCGATTTCAACCCAGTTTACTTGATAACATTTATTAAAATATTAAGTAACTTATTAAAGTTTCATTTTTTCGTTAATGTTTTCGATAACATGTTATCCTTATAAACTTTTATGTTAAATCTAAGATAATTAATGTACTGATATTTATATCAGTATTTTGTCTCCGAAAGGTCAGGGTTTCGACATTTTGACTCAGACGTTTGTCTGAGTCAAAATGTATACTATCAAGTTTTTATTGAAAAACATATTTATAGAACACTTCTGCAAGACTATGCAGGTATGTTGTCCAGACTACAAACTGTAGAAGAGTCTAAGCAGGAAATCACTTTAGATACAGAAGCTGAAGTGATACGAATGTCAACCAATGGATCAACCTGTTTGACGGCTATATCAGGTAGAACGCAACTAGTGGAATCAAGAGATGATATTAATGAAAAAGGTGAGGTGACTAAGTCTGAACATATAGTTATACAGGAGAGGTAGAATTACAGATTTACCCTTGTTATAGATACTGTTAAAGATTCTCAATTAGTCAGGAGAGCCTAAATTTTGTGATGAAATACGAGATTTCATGACCTGAGATTAGCGGACTTTGGCGTTAGATAAAATCTTTTTACGATGATTTCTAGCAGTAATAAACAGACATCTGTTTTCTGGACAATTGTTTTGCTAATATATATGGAAGTAACGGTTTCGATTGGAAATTGCAACAGCACATTGTGAGGAAAACCATGGAAAAGAGTGAAGCTTGACCTAAAATTGTTGGGAAGGAATAAAAGATTCCATGCCAGCCTGAATCCACAAAGTTACGTAAGAAGCACATTTGTCTGCAGAAAGACCAAAGATTTCTACCCAAGAGCCATCACGAAGAAATTCACGGAAAGAGTCCCAATCACGAGTAGAGAAGGTAAATGATTCGAATTATCTGGAAAGCGAGTTGGAAAGTTGATTATTTGAGTTTTTTTTTGTGGGCTTTAATGCATGCAGAGTCACTGACACTTGAACCAAGCCATTCAGTGTGATGAGCATTAAACTCACCAACAACAACAACATTGGGTGATGGATAAAGAGAGAAGGCTAAGTCAATTTGATTAGAAATAACATCAAAAAGAGTGCAGTCTTAAGATGATGGAGAGCGATATAGAACAAAGAGAAAGGTGATAGAGTGAAGTGGTAGTAAACGAAAGCACATAAAAGAATAGTCTTATTTTCTCATCTTGAATCCAATAACTTACTTTCTGATCATCAATATGGATTTCGATCTTCTTGTTTTACAGCTGATTTGCTAACAGTGATAACCGATAGATTTTATCGTGCATTAGATAAAGGTGGAGAGGTTAAGGGTATTGCTCTTGACATTTATAAAGCTTTTGATAAATTTTGGCATGCTGGTCTTCTACATTAAGCTTTTTTCTTACGGTGTATCTGGTAACATCTTTAAGATTATTGAGTTCTTCCTTTCCAATTGTAGTACAAAAGTTGTTCTTGATAGACAGCACTCTTCTTCTTATCCTGTAACTTTAGGGCTCCTCAACGTTCAATCCTTAGCCTTGTACTCTTTTTAACTTAATGATCTTCCAGGTATTCTCACATCTAAGGTGGCATTGTTTGCTGATGATACTACTATTTATTCTTGTCGTGATATGAAACCAACACCCTCTGATTGCTTGGAGGGGGCATTTGAGCTTGAAAAGGATCTCACTTCTGCTACAGCATGGTGCTCACAGTGGCTGGTGAACTTTAATTCATATAAAATTCAATTTTTTTCAACCAATCGTTATCGCAATAATTTAGATCTTTTTATATTTATGAACGGTAATATACTCGATGAGTCATCTACCCTTCATCTTCTAGGATTAACTCTTACTTCCGATCTTTCTTGGAAACCATATATCAAATCCGTTGCAAAATTAGCATTTGCTAAGGTTGCATCTCTTTATTGGGCTCGACACTTTCTTACTCTGGATTCTATTCTCTATCTCTATAAATCTCAAATCCGGCCTTGTATGGAATACTGTTGCCATATCTGGGGTGGATCTTCTAAAGATGCCCTATCTCTTTTAGGTGCAAAAACGCATTGTAAACATAGTTGGACCTGCTCTTGCAGCCAACCATTGCCACATCGTTGTAATGTTGCTTTTCTTTCTCTTTTCCACAAATACTATAATGGCTCTAAAGAGCTAATGTCTCTTGTGCCATCTACTAAAATTCATTATCGTGTTACTCGTTATTCAACTAAGTCTCATACTTTTTCTGTGGCTGTTCCTAAGTGCTCCAAAAACTCTTATTCGTCTAGTTTTTTTCCTCGAACATCAGTTATATGGAATTCGCTTCCTTCATCTTGCTTTCCTGATTCATATAATTTTCAATTCTTCAAGTCGTTTGTTAATCGTTATCTTGCTCTACAAACTTCATCTTTTCTCTTCCAGTAACATCCAACTCTAATGGTTGCTTGCAGCATAGTTGGAAGCGAAGATTTAAAAAAAAAAAAAAAATTATTTTGGTTTAAGCAACTTCCGTAGGCTTGAGCATACACAGGTTTAAAAAAATAAAATAAAAAAATATTGTCTCAGACCACAGTACTTTTGAGTGTGGAGAAAAAAAAATTTGATTTCATTATTATTAACTACAAGTTTGTTATAGAAAATATCAAAATAGGAATTTATAGTTGTATTTTACCTTGAACTATATATATTAATAAATCTTTTGAAACTTTGATGAAATGTTTTACCTTTCCCCCAGACTCATTAGAAGTAATAATAAAAATGTAATAATAATAATAATAAAATAATAATAATAAGTAATAACAAAAACAGTGCCGGATTAAGGTTTTGTTGGCCCTAAGGCACATTTTAATAAGTGGCCTGAAAATACAGATAATACGGACTTTCCCACAAAAAGAAGAAAAGTAAAATTTAAAAAAGAATATTTATAAGACAAAAACTACATAATTTAAAATTTTCGCGCTTTTATAACTGCAAATTTGTCAATTAGTTCTTTGAAGTTGACCTTGTTGAGCAAATCACTTTCAATGCTCAGAAGTGAAAGTACAGAAAGACGCCGTTGAGCCATTGTTGATCGTTTTGCATCTTTAATTCTTTTCAATTGAGAAAACGAATGTTCTCCTGAACAATTGGTTGACATCAGACATAAGTAGATCCGGAGTGCTATTTCAGTATTTGGAAATGCTTGATATACACCAGAATTGTGTAGCATTTTAAACATCTTCTGAGCACTTGAATCAACTTGATTCTGTGCACTTGATCCTTTTTCATAGTTTCTCTGTTCTTTATATCAGCATATAAATTGTCAGTTGGAAAATCAGAACAAAGGTCTTTCGAGTACACAGTAACCATTCCTTTAACAGCAATGTCAATATCTTCATCGGTCATGGAGTCATACTCAGTCAGAACTCCAAATCTCTGCAGCACAATTGAGTAAGCTTTAATGCGTTTCTTTAATGCATTTTTCAGCTGATCGATGATGACATAAAAGGTATTGACCTTGAAGTTTTGCTGGCTTGACATCCCTTCCATAGCATCTGCGGCATCTCCGTCATTGATTTGTCTCTTACGCTTTGGTTGTCTTCGACTTTCAGATTTATATGTGCTGTTGCCACAGCGATCATCTGCCTTCTGATTATAATCATCAAACTTCTCTCGACATTCATCCAAAAATATATGCAAGCTCTTCAGCAGACCAATAGCTGGACTTAATTCGATTATAGAACTTTGCAATAACTTGCTATTAATGTTGAACCTCTGCAGAATGTCATTCCAAAGTTCACACAATAGGGCAACTTCAATAGTATCCATGTGTTTGGCCAATGAACCCGCTTCATTCCTTGTGCTACCATTCTGATTACAATCCCCTGAGATCTCCTGAAGAGCACTTTGTAATTGGTGGTACCCCTTGAACACTGCTTTTGCAGCATCAGCTCGAGCAGACCACCGGGTATCTGATGGATATTTTGAAACAAGGCATGCCGGTTGGTTTTTAACATGGGTCATCATGACATCCCAACGATGTGTTGACGCTACAAAGAAAGTATACAGGCAATTCAATGTTAAAAAATGAAACTGCTTTAACGCAACAATCCACAGCTGATTGGCCAACTAGGTTCAACGAGTGGGCAGTACAAGGAATGTAGTCCACTAAACTGTTTTTGTTTTTCAGGATTTGTTGCATGCCAATATATTTACCAGACATATTGCTGGCATTATCATATGTCTGACCACGGCAATTTTTGTAGTCGATGTCTTGATCTGACAAGTACTGAAGCAGTATGTCAGCAAGATTCTGCCCTGTGTGACTGGATATATTGATAAATGTCAAAAAACGCTCCACAGGCTGGTAATCCACCATATTAATATAACGAAGAATGATGGTCAGCTGGTCACAATGGGTAATATCAGGAGTGGAATCTACTGAAACCGAAAAATACCGTGACTTTGAAATCTCATCCTTAATGAAACCCATAACTTGTTCACCCATCATTGCAATTAATTCTTCACAAATTGTTTTTGATAAATATGATGTGTGACCGCGTCCGCGATTGCCATGAGTACAGATGTGCTGGGACAAAAATGGATCAAATTGACCAATCAGCTCCAAGATGCCCAAATAATTCCCATTTTCTCTGGAGCTAACAACTTCATTGCTACCTCGAAGAGGGAGACCTCTCTCACAAAGCAAAGCAATAGTTGCAACACAGCGTGACAGGACATTTCTCCAGTAATTGCGCTGATCCAACATATTGTTGTGCAATTGCTCGTCAACTCTCCCAGCAGCAACACTTCTTTGACATAAAGTGAGAACTGACTGTATGTTCTTTGCACTGATTTCATGGGATTTTAAGTATTGTGTCACATTCTTCCAATCCTTAAATCCTGAGCCAGACAACTGTGACCGGTCAGATGAAAACAGAATGCAGGGAAAGCAGAAGACACATGTCTTGGCTAGAGAATAAACAAGCCATCCACGATCAACGATATCACCATTTGGCAAAACCCGTTTGAAGACACTAGAATTTAGGAAGCGATTCACTCCACTGTATTCCCACTTTGTTTCTGGATAACTGTCTGCCAAGTTTCGAAAATGGATTTTTCCAAGGCACGTTTTACGCACATGATCTGTTATGTCACCAAAACTCGCAACATCATTGGGAATGGTTCCTGAACAAGTATCAGCTCTGTCTTCAAATTTTTTAGTATGTCCAAGTTCAAATACAATTTTTGCAGCCTCTTCCTTGTGATCAATACCTACTTGAGATGTTGATGAGGATGGTGGGGAATTGAGAGTAATATTATCAGTAGCATCAACATTGTTCGTGGCAGTGAAAAATGAATTGATTTTGGGTATTTTCTTTAACAGTTTATTTTCATCATGCATTTTCTTCTCTAACTCCTTTGCTCGCTCCAAACCACCTTTACGTATCGACATTAATCTAAAAGTAAAACGTAAAAGTGATATTTAAAAACGTATTTTTATGTATTCAATAGCATAATTATTCGATTTAAAATAATTGATTTATAAAGACATATCATAAAATGATGTAAAATTTTAAAAATTGATTTCTTGTGAACTGCATGATAAGTACATACAAAATCTATATATAATATAGATTTTAATATTCGAAATAATAATTTAAAATCAAACTACCAGTATACCAGAAGAAAATCATTTGATGAAGTTGGTTTTGAACTACCAGAATAAACACCAATTATGAATTCAGATGACGGGATTTCTAGAATGCACCCACATATAACCCAAAAACATTTCACTGTGCTGTTAAAGAGAGGTAATCCATCAATAAATAGACAAAAACTCAACTTGGAAAGATCAGAATTTATATTTTGTTCAATTAAAATAATAATTACAGCAGAAATCTAACAATAATGATGACAGCGTCAACATGACTCATTAAAAATTATAGATTCCTATAAGTGAAGGATTTTATTTTTATTTATTTCAGGAGCATGGTGTTCAAAAATTCATGCAAATTACTCACTGGGATTGATTGTTTGACTTATTAATGATCTGCTTCTTATACCCCTAGGTCACAGAACTGAAGTTCAACATGTATAGTGTATATACGTTTTCTATGTTATAGCAAGAACTAATTTATAAATTAAAATAATATTAATTAGAATATGTAAAATGGATGTATGATAGTGAATGTCAAAATGAAAGACACTCAGTATAGTTGAGATACATGGATCTAATATTATATTAGTGAGCTTTATTATATTAATATCAACAATAAATAAAATATGTGACAAATATGTTTTGATAGAAACATTCAAAAAATGGCATGAACAAAAAAGCTATACCCAGTTCTTTCTGCAGTAAATGTGATGCTTTTTTCTTCTTTAAACCTACTAATAAATTTAAAGGATTACAATTTTATAACAATATTTATATCTAAAAGTATATTCATTTGTTAAAACCATTACTTCTATTACTACGCTTTGTTATTGTTTACAAAAGAGTTCCACTGTTTAAAACAAATGTTATCAAATTTCAAAAATATAAAAAAACACAATATTTTTCGAATATTTTATTCGAAATATTTTAAATCGATATTTTAGAAGAAAAAAATTATCACTTATAAGAATGAATTAGTTACAATTTTTGACATCGTAAAATTGATATATGAACAAAATGTGTATAATAATTGGAATAATTATAATAATTTCATCAATAAAGATAAGACATAAATATAAATTTATGTATAAATTTTTTGTGGTCTGGTATTTTTACTGGCCTTAAGGCATGTGCCTTATTTGCCTAAGGGTTAATCCGGCACTGAATAAAAATTATACTGATGAAAATTTCACATGAATAATCATGTTGATAATCAAAATAACAAAATTGTTAAAGGCATATGTAAATTATGCAAACTAAGAGGTTCTTTCAGTAAGCATACACTAATTCAATTATACTACTAATTTATTAATTGCCATATAAACTATGCTAATTGATAGAGGTAGTGATAAACACAACCGCGTTGACTATGTTGATGAAAAGGAATAAGAAGACATACTATAGTGTGAGCTTTCCAGTTTATACTTTTTATAGTTAAATCTACCACACGAAACTTCAGATTTTTAAAAACTTTTTTTTTAAATCTACAACTAATTTAGGAAATAGATTCTCTAATCACCGATCTAAAACCTTTTATCGAATATCATACTTGGTAACAAGGTGCACTTAAAAAGTTAACTTAAAAAAGTCTCTGTAAACTCTTATCATCCATATTTGTTCATTAGTAACTTTTTAACATAATATAGATTAGTATAATTGTATAAGTATAGTTGCAAAAATTTGTATAGTATAATTGCAAAAATCTGTGTAATTGCATAGTATAATGTAATTTGTGTGATTGCATAGTATAATTGTGTAGTATAATTGTATAATATAAAAGTATAATTGTGTGTAATTGCATAATATAGTGTAATTTGTGTAATTGCATAGTATAATTGCAAAAATTTGTTTAACTTTTAGTTAAACAAATTTTTAAAAGTTTTATATCAATACTGTCAATAAAATATAGTATTGCGTCCAATTAGTTTTTTTAAAAGTTAAGTAAAAGAGAGTCCATTTAACTTCACCAATATTAGCTAATAGTTTATTTGACTTAAACCAGTTAAAATTTCTATAAATTCAATGTTCATATCGTTAAATGTAAGATTATTATTTGCTAAAAAAAGATCATCTTTAGCAAACATAATGATCATTAAATTTGAGACCTTATAAAGGTTATTAATATAAATGTAAAAACATGTTGTTATATTTATTGCATAGTTATATTGTAAACTGTGGAATTTATCAAGCACTTTTTTTTCTAATAAAAAATTGTAGTTTATACCAAAATTTATTTTGAAAGTGAAATATCCTTTTAATTTTTATAAAATAAATGAATTTTTTTTTTTAAAAATAAGAAAATATTTAAACAGAAGATTATTAGTTTAGAGGGAATATTCTGATGGCTATTACATCCCTCTCCTTCTTTATGTTACTACCTCTCTCGCCCTCTTTATGTTATCACCACTCTCTCCCTCTTTATGTTATTACCTTCCTCTCCCTCTTTATGTTACTACCTCCCTTTCCCTCTTTATGCTACTACCTCCCTCTCCCTCTTTATGTTACTACCTCCCTCTCCCTCTTTATGTTAATACCGCCTTCTCTCTCTCTATGTTACTAACTCCCTCTCCATTTTTATGTTATTACATCTCTCTCCCTCTTTATGTTATATTATAGATTAAATCTGTTTTTATAAAAAAAAAAAAAGTTTAAATGTTAATATATTTGTAACTAAACATAATACAAAGAATGACCAAGCAGGGAATGAAAAAAAAATTCGCTCCAAAGCGCACGTTTATAAAGACATAAATCATTCAAAGATAATACTTTTTACAACAAAATTTTATTTTGTTCTCTCAGTTCTTTAACATTTTTTTTCTTCCACGTACTTTTTATTATTTTCTCATTTTATTTGTTAATGCGTTAAAACTTTATTAGCAGCAACTAAACCTTTTATTTCACTGGTAACACGTTACATCTAAACAAAAATAACTAATTTAATTTTTATAAATTTTAATAATATAAATAAAAAAGATTGCGGAAGGCTTTAATTTTCATCAGAACTCAATTTCTCTAAAAGTACAAAAAAAGTAAAAAAAAGTACAGCATTATTTTGAAAAAAAAAAGGGTAATAATCTAAATACTAGTTTCAATTGTAAAAATTATGCAAATGTTATTTCATTTTCTAAAGAAAATAACCACCTTATGCTCTTTAGCAACTTTGTCTGTAACAAATTTTGCGTAAACAGTAATTTATTTTTCAAACCCCCAGAGAATTAAATCAAATTTTTCAAATTCTTCAACTCTAGAAACATCCTGCAGTGTTAAACAAGTTTGCTCAGAATTACTTAAAATTAAGAAAAACGTATTATCCCAATCTTTTGGGTAACACAATACACTTTTTCTGTTGTGGCTTGTGCACATTTTAACAATGTCAAGAATTGATAAGAATTGACGGTCATTTATATCATTTCAAGAGTTGTCGGAAATATTTCCAAAATCAAATGAACACTGGGATCTTAATAAATGAGAGGGTTGGAATTTCAAAAATAAAAATTTCAAAAAAAAAAAGAAAACATAAGTAGAAAAGTATGTAAATCCAAAGAACAAAGTTATTCTTTTTTTTTTAAATTAAACAAAAAATGCCAAAACTTCACAAGCTCTCAATGAGGTTTTTGTCAACGTCAGGGTCACCGTTTGGCTGTGAAGGACAAGCTAACAAGTTCTTAATCGACTGCCTCCTAGTTTGAATCTTAGTGCTCGCACAGTTTGAAAATGTTAGTTTTTGATCATATGTGCTGCATTAAAGCAACGTTTTTCTCAAATATTTGTGACCGGCTCAAATTTTGCAAAGAACACAAGGATTGGACTGTTAAAATATAAAGACTTGTCATGTTTCCCAACGAAGCACACGTTTGCAGCAGACCAAGCCAATGTTCACTGGCCACCAAACACACGTTCCAATTCTTGATTTGTTGTAGTTTCTGTTAAGCAATGCACTTTCTGTTAAGCAATTATGGTTTGGGGTGCAATCAAAACCAACGGTCATGCTGGTTTACACCTTTTATAGAAAGATCAGACTGTCAATGCTTTTAACAGTTTTCTGTTGGATAAATCTAAGATTCTGTTAGTTTTATTTTTTTCAAAGTGTAAAGCAAAATGCGCAAAATAAACTTTATTTGGGGTTGATACTGTTACTATAACTCAAGAACGAGCATGTTTTATGCAAAACACCATTGTTACCAGAATCTAAATAACATTTAAAATAAAAAAGCACAGTTTGATTTAAATTTGAAAAAGCTCTTATTCTTAAAAATATATCATCTAGAGTTTTAAATGAAACTTTATAAAAAGATTTAAATTCTAAACTAAGTCATGCTTTAAAATCATTTAAATTTTAAATTAGTCACGCTTTAAAAATGTAGAATATAGAATTCTATAGTATGTTTCAAAGAAAAAAAATTTTTTTAATTTAAACAAATGAGTTTAAAAATGTTTTTAGTTATCAATTTTTTTGGTAATATTTATTCTCAAATTTCTCTAGCCCCTATAGAACCTTTTAGTCAAGGTGACAGAGTGTTTAGGTGACAGCTTTTTTGACTACGTTGCTGAAAAATTGTGCCATATAATATCTTCAACTTAGACAGGCGTAGAAATTCTATTTTATCTTTTGTATTCAAGTCAAATTTCACTCTACGCCCAGAACTTTCTCCTTGTGCATTGATCTCAATCATTTTTTTTTTCATAAGTTTTATTAAAACAACTCTTCTAAGAACAAAAGTTTTTTTATCACCGCAAGAAATCCACAAAGAGCTGAGATTATTCTCAGATTACTCAATTTTATCTTGGAAATCATTTGAAAAATTGTTAATAATATCATTAAAAAGGAAAGTCTAATATTGCATCTCTTGTGTTGCTTATCTCATTTATTTTATCTCTGGTGCTTATCTTTGGTTATCATGTTGCTCATTAATTGTACGTATTTTGTTAACTCTCCTAAGGCATTATCTGCAAAAGAATTCTTTATTAGTCTAAAAGACAAACTATCAGAAAATTAAAACTTCCCAATATGAATTCCCAAAAATTCCTAAACTAACCTGTAATAGTTACATTTTCTTAAAAATATATAACTAAAATATTTAAAGAAAAACAAGTCTAATTTAAAAAAAAAAAAAAAAAAAAAAAAAAAGATTATTTTATTCAATAAACTAATAAAATAAAAGTTTCACTTTAAAATCTTTTATATAAATATAACTGTTTTATATAAATCACAACACAACTTACCCAAGTAAACCTTTTCCACTCCAAACAGCTGGTTTAAGACTTAGCTTTATTGGTGTATTATTTCTTTCAATACAGACAACTATTTCTTTCTAAGTAAAATAATCATTAATTTTGTAAGAACAAGTTTTAGATAATAAATTGTCTTTTTTTTTAAGACAAATGTCTTAAAAAAAAAAAAATAATACAAAAATATTTTTTTCAAACCATAATTTTTATCTTGAATCTTAAACTTAATATACCATTGTTATATCTTTGTACATATAATTATAATATTGCTTAACAGTTTTTTTTTTAATAACAAATTTTTGTAATTTTTGAGGCTACAATAAAAAAAGAGGATAACTACTTTTAATTTTTTTTTTAGAAAACAGGCTGCAGTGATGAGCAATAACAGGCTGCAGTGATGAGCAATAACAGGCTGCAGTGATGAGCAATAACAGGCTGCAGTGATGAGCAATAAAAGGCTGCAGTGATGAGCAATAACAGGCTGCAGTGATGAGCACTAATAATAAGAATGTTGTAACAATGAACAATAATGATAAAGATGCTGTAATAGTTAGTTAGTTAACCGCAATGCAACTTTATTGTGTTGCATAGAGCGCCTTAGCGGCACTGTGGCGGTTTTTTCGGAACATGTCAAACTGATTCTTAAAGGCGTTTAGGCTTTTAGCATTTACAATCTCATCTAATAGGCAATTCCAGCTGTCAACAACTCAATTTGTTAAGAAGTTACTTCTGTTATTATTGGATTGAGCTATCTCTTAAACCAATCAACTTCTATGACCATAGCAAGGCGTAGAACGGATCGGAGTGTGGTGCCAGTTAACAGTTTCTTTACCAGATTCGATTTTAAGAAGCTGTATTAAGTCTTTGATGATGTCTTTCTTTGAGCATGGTCAGGTCTAAAATGCATAGTCTTTTTTCATAAGGTAGATGTTTTATGCTATGAGCTATCTTAGTGGCGCATAATAATTAGTAATAATGATAAGTATGCTGTAACAAGGAGGAATAATAATAAATAGGGATAAGGAGTAATTAAATCAAAAATAAATAATAATTTATAAGTAAATATTGTTTTATAAATAGAAAAAATTGAAAGAAAAAACATAAATTATATGTATTTACTTAAAGTTTTAAAGTTAAAAAATTTAAAAATTAAGTTAAAAAACTTTGTAATGGCTCCAAATAGATAAGTAGCTATAAATATCTCAAATTATTTTGGCATAAGTTAATGTTTGGCATAAGTTAATGTTTGGCATAAGTTAATGTTTGGCATAAGTTAATGTTTGGTATAAGTTAATGTTTGGCATAAGTTAATGTTTGGCATAAGTTAATGTTTGGCATAAGTTAATGTTTGGTATAAGTTAATGCTTGGCATAAGTTAATGTTTGGCATAAGTTAATGTTTGGCATAAGTTAATGCTTGGCATAAGTTAATGTTAGGAATTGCAAAATTACCAACCTTTTTAATTACAAGTAATTCTGTAAAAAAAAATTGACTACAGATTAACCAGTAAATTACCGGTAATTTTGCACATTTAAAAAATTTTTCTGAAACACACAATAACAGTATAGAGTTCAAATTTTCAAATAAAATAAAAAACCAAGCACCCGGTTTTAGTTGGTGCCCCTAGGCACAAATGCACCTCTACATATAATGACCAAGCATGTAACCCTGTTGGCTCTAAAACTCAATGTTTTTGTCTTTCTTAATTTCTCACTCAGATAGGTAACCTTTCTTCTAATTCATTTCTTGAATCTAAGACATTGCATTGCATTTAAATTGCAAAAATACTGACCATTATAATTACAGGTAATTTGGTTAAAAAAAAAATCGATTACCGGTTAACTGGTAAATTATCGGTAATTTTCCACATTTTAAAAACTTTTCTGATATACACAATATTAATATAGAGTTCAAAAAATTCACAAAATTAATTAATTCTTAAGTTCGTTGCTTAATAAAGTGTTTTGCTGAGTTTGTTTAACATAAATTGTTATATCAGCTGTGTAAAGATCTTTGCAACACAATATTTCTACAGCAACTTTTTACAGCAACACAATATTTCTACAGCAACTTTTTACAGCAATACAATATTTCAACAGCAACCTTTCACAGCAACACAATATTTCTACAGCAACTTTTAAAGGCTGCAAGACTGATATTATGTTTGATAATAAGCTAATATCATTTTTGTTGAATGTGATTGTAAATTTTATACCAAGAAGACTTTTTTTGTATAAGAATTTTTAACTTTATAAAAATGCTCCAACATTATTCTTAGGCTACTCCAACAGATTCAAGTGTCTAAAATAAATAAAAGTTCCTTAATTTCTTTTGATATTTTTCTGTAGTATTTCATCATTTTTTGTTGGTGACAGCCAAAATATTTAAACAATTTTGCGAATCTTTTCTATCAGCGAACCAATAATATCTATCAACTATCAGCAGACCAATACTTGCATGCCTAATAATCAGATCAATACTTGAACAGCTCTATCAACATCTTCTTCCTCGTCATTAAAAAAATATTCTTGTTCTAAATAACAATTATATTTATCATAAAGAACCTTGATAACTACCAATTGAATGCTGTGCACTAAACATAACTGATGTTTAGCACTAAAAAACTTTCCCACTTTTCTTATTACCAATGCTCCATTTGTCATAATTAAAACCACATTTTCTAATGAAATACCAAATATTTAGAGTTTTTCCTCAAAAGAGCAATAAATTTATCTGGTGGAATTGATCCATGACCTCCAGCAAGACTAAGACTCAAAAAATTTTTAATGCATTAATATGCATAAGATGCACAAAATTTAATTAATGGTACACCATTGCTGTGAATCGCGTGAAAACTGCACCAAATGAATCATCAGATAAATTTCTGAAGTACTTTGATATTTTTGATAAACAACTCAAATTCGTAGATGTGTTTATGTTCATTGGTGTAAACATAATTTTATTTGGTTCATCTGTACATCTCTTTTTAAAAGGTTAATTTTGTGCTGTGTTCGAAGGAGTGCATTAGGGGTGGGATTTTTTTTTTCAAGTAACAACTCTATAACTATTGGTGGAGTAATTATCTAAAACTCACAAAAACATAAAAATAAACTATATAAATGCAAAAAACCCTCTGTACAATTCCATTTTAAAGTATTATCAAAAGATTGAAAATTTGCTTAAATAACTCATATTGTTTAATTATTACATATTGTATATATTTTAATATAAACTGTATTTTAGATGTATAAGATATCAGAAAATAATTTAAGTGGAAAAATTGATTGCCCTTCCAATATTTCAAAGCCAAAAAATCGTATATATGGAAATTTGATTGAGAAGCCACTGATGGATTTTTCAAAATTATGTACAACAAAGCAGATATTAGGAAGATATCATTTCTTTTTAGAATTGGATATTCCTATATCAAGTGATGTTATTAAAGAAATCTCAATTGAAGTTTGTCAATTATGGAATAAAATGTTTTACAGAGAAATTTGTAAAATACAATTATGGGATAACTTGTTTTACAGAGAAATCTGGAAAGAAAAGTAATAGTGTGCTATTCAAAATTTTAAATTTGTTATTAAATCAACACAAAGTACAAATAAGTAGACAAGTATTTTAAATAGCTGGGATAAATTATTTGACTTACTGCCCAAAAAATGCTAAATTTAAAAATCTGAAAGAGTTTTTTATGAATCTTTAGAAATCGGGTGCAAGGGTCAGTGCAGTGCATTATGACAGAGACTATTACAACACATCCACCATACTTGCCACCTAAAAGAAAAGAACTAGAAACAAATTATAGTCAATCATTTGATGATACAGGCAATTCTAGTAGTGAAAGTTTAGAAGATAATAGTACAAGTGATGATTACACAATCCAATTGAAACGTGCAAAGATCACAGGTAAATTGGTAGCTAAGATATCTGAAAATGAAGAGTATCCAATAAGTTGTATGGCAAAGATTGCAGAAGCTGTACTCATTGCAGTTGGTGAGACATCGACTTGCAGATTCGCAGTCCAAAAAGCATCTAAAACACTCTTGCATGAAAAAAGCTTGATTCAGTCTTATATTAACTTTTCAGAAGAAATATGGTGCTTACATTTTGATGGTAAGAGCATAGATAAGCATAATTATTATAACACTTGCATTTCAAGCAAGTCTTTAAAAATATTATTTTGGAAATTATTTTATTAAATAAAATTTCCGTTTTAATATGACACCACAGAATTAAATACAGGTTTCTAAAAATGGAATTATAAGGCGTTTGACAAAAATTGTTCCAGGTTTAGTGTATCTTCCTTGTCAACCTGATTCTTTAACATTATATGAACTCAAAGTTTCATATAATGTTAAAGAATCCTTATTAACATCGCCTAATATTAATTACTGATTTAATTGAAAAATAAAAGCCTAAAGGGCCAGTTATTAAAAGTAAAAAATATGGCAGGAATTATTATACAGAGTTGGATTTGTTATGTAAAGGATACAAGTCTTATCGAGAATTTACTCGTGATCCATTTTTCTAAACTAAAGCCTATTTCAAATGCACGATGGAATTCAAGAGCTATCTATTTCTTGAAGCATATGCTTTTGACTTGGACTAAAAAAGAATCAATAATAGAGGCATGAAATTTTATTGTAAATCATTAAGCAAAGCCATGGTTCTCTTGCAAAAGAATGTTAATGATATAAAGAAGTTAAAATTGGCGTTAACTGGTAATTGCCTTTAGAGTTTGGAACTGTGATATTTGAAATGTCACGTCGGGTTATCCTGCTACTGGTAACATGTAACCCAGTACAACCTGCTTCATGTCCTGCTGCCTTGTAGGATATGCTGTTTTAGGCAAAGGCTAGGAGAAGCCAACTCCAACTTAAAACACCCCCTGCCTTGGGGCACTTGGTTGAGTAGAGATGGTGCTTTTACTTAACCAAAAGTAAAGGCTAGAGACACCATCTCTAGCCTTTACTCAACCAAGTGGCTTGGGCATTTACATTTGTAAGAATTCACCCATTTGTCAGAAAACTAGGTTTGAATCAACAGAGTATTCTTTTATGTGCTTTTGTTTACCACCACTTCACTCTATCGCCTTTCTCTTTGTTTTATATCGCTCTCCTTCATCTCAAGACTGCACTCTTTTCGATTTTATTTCTGATCAAATTTATCAAGCCCTTTCTCTTTATCCATCAGCCAATATTGTTGTTGTTGGTGACTATAATGCGCATCACACTGAATGGCTTGGCTAGTGTAAGTGACTCTGCTGGCGTTAAGGCCCACATCTTTTGCCTTTCTCAATCTCTAACTCAAATAGTCAACTTTCTAACTCGCTTTCTTGACAACCCGAATCATTTACCTTCTTTACTTGACTTATGTCTTGTTTCTGATCCTAGGCAGTGCTCAGTTTCTCCACATTCACCCTTTGGTGTTTCTGATCACAGTTTGATCTCTCTAAAACTATTATCTCATTCTTCTTCATCATCTGAATCCCCCTATCATTGTACCTCTTACAACTACCTTAAAGCTGACTGGGACTCTTTCCATGATGGCCCTTGGGTAGAAATCTTTCGTCTTCCTGCTGACATATGTGCTTTTTACATAACTTCGTGGATTCAAGCTGGCATGGAATCTTTTATTCCCTCTTGACGATTCCAGGTCAAGCCTCACTTTTCTCCATGGTTTTCCTCACATTGTGCTGCTGCAATTTCCAATCAAAACCCATACTTCCATATCTATCAGAAAAAAAAATTCTCCAAAAAACAGACATCTATTTACTATTGCTAGAAACTATTGTATAAAAGTTTTGACTAATGCCAAAGCTCGCTATTCTCAGGTCATAAAATCTCGTATTTTATCACAAAAATTAGGCTCTCCTGACTTCTGGGGAATCTTTAACAGTATCGATAATAAGGGCAAATCTGTAATTCCACCTCTCTTGTATGGTTCAGTCTTTGTCACTTCACCTAAAGACAAAGCTGAATTGTTTGTTAAGAACTTTTCAACAGTATCATCCCTTGATTCCACTAGTTGTGTTCTACTTAATATGGCCGACAATTTGGTTGATCTATTGCTTGACCTTCATACCATTCCAGCTTCTGAATTTAAAGTGATTTACTGCCTAGACTCTTCTACAGCTTGTGGTCCAGACAACATACCTATTGTAGTCTTGCAGAAATGTTCTCAAGAGCTATCATCCATATTTTCAAAACTATTAAACAAGTGCTTTTCATGAGTCTTGTTTTCCGGCATGCTGGAAAGCAGCATTTGTTATACATATTTTCAAAAACTCTGGAGAGCAATCTGATTTGTCTAACTACCGTCCCATTAGTCTTCTTTTTATCATAAGCAAGGTTTTTTAAACTTTAATTAACAAACACTTAATCTCTCATCTTAAATATTAGATTCAAGATGAGAGATTAAGTGTTCGTTAATTAAAGATTGAAAAACCTCGCTTAAGATAGAAAGAAATCTAATAACTTTCTGACCATCGATATGGATCTCGATCTTCTTGTTCTACAGCTGATTTGCTAACAGTAATAACCGATAGGTTTTATCATGCATTAGATAGAGGTGGAGAGGTTAAGGGTATCTATTAAGGCTATATCACTCTTGAAACTTTTAAAGCTTTTGATAAAGTTTGGCATGCTGGTCTTCTCCATAAGCTTTCTTCTTACAGTGTATCAGGTAACATCTTTAAGATTATTGAGCTCTTCCTTTCCAATCGTAGTATAAAAGTTGTTCTCGATGGACAGCACTCTTCTTCATATCCTGTATCTTCAGGAGTTTCTCAAGATTCAATCCTTGGCCCTATACTCTTTTTAATTTACATTAATGATCTTCCAGATGTTCTCACATCTAAGGTGGTATTGTTCGCTGATGATAATACCATTTATTCTTGTCATGATAAGAAGCCAATACGCTCTGACTGCTTGGAGGTAGCATTTGAGCTTGAAATAGATCTCACTTCTGCTTCAGCATGGGCTCACAGTGGCTGGTGAACTTTAGTTCAGATAAAACCCAATTTTTTTGCAATAATTTAGATCTTCCTATATTTATGAATGGTAATGTACTTGATGAGTCATCTACCCTTCATCTTCTAGGATTAACTCTTACTTCCGATCTTTCTTTGAAACCATAATCAAATCCATTGCAAAATTAGCATCTGCAAAGGTTGCATCTCTTTATCGTGCTCGACACTTTCTTACTCTAGATTCTATTCTTTAACTCTATAAATCTTAAATCTATCTTTGTATGGAATACTGTTGCCATATCTGGGACCGATCTTCTAATGATGCCTTATCTCTTTTAGACAAGGTGCAAAAACGCCTTGTAAACATAATTGGACCTACTTTTGCAGCCAACCTTCAACCATTATCACATCGTTGTAACGTTGCTTCTCTTTCTCTTTTCTACAAATACTATAATGGGCACTGCTCTAAAGAGCTAGCGTCTCTTGTGCCATCTCCTAAAATTCATTCTCGTGTTACTCATCATTCAATAGTCTGATCCTTTTTCTGTGACTGTTTCTAAGTGCTCCAAAAACTCTTATTTATCTAGTTTTTTTCCTTGAACATCAGTTCTTTGGAATTTGCTTCCTTCATCTTGCTTTCCTGATTTATATAATTTGCAAGTCATCTGTCAATCGTTATCTTACACTGCAAAGTTCTTTTTTCTTCCAGTAACTACCATCTTTTTTCTTCCAGTAACTACCAACTCTTATAGTGGTTGCTTGCAACCTTGTTGGAAGCGAAGATTAGACATTGATTACACAAATATAGTGTACAAAAGGTTGCTTGCGAAGTTAAATTGTTTCTTCAAAGAAACGTCATCAACTTAGAGGCCAAAAAAAGACACTATAATAAACTTTGATCTGCCTATGTGTTATTGTAATAAAATAAATTAGTGTTTAAATTTAGGGGTCTTTTACTGAATATAAAGAATGTTTATTTAGTAATAGACTTAGTAATGGAAGGTTTTTAAGACTTAAACTTTCTAATGAACGGTTGGGGGAGGGGGCTCTGACCCTCTATCCACAGCACTGTTCGTAAGTTATTTTCAGCCCTATGTAAATTTGTTATTTTATTATTTTTGTTAAACTAATATTTTAATTTATAATTGTCAATCCTTTTAAAAACAAAACTTATATTTTAACTTATAAAGATAAAGAACAAAACTTTTAAAAACAAAACTTTTTAATCTGTCGCAATAACTGATTTTTGAAAAAATGTTCTCATTTCAAAAAGTGAGTTTGCGTAGAAGGTTTTTGAATCTGTTACAGTTAAAATTATTTTTTTAATACTTTTTATAATATTTCTCCACCAGTAGTAATAGGGCAAATTGATTTTAGGAAAAAATGTAAAAAATTCCCACTCCTAGTTTGCATGTTTATCACTTGTAGTACTGCCAGAAACTCAAATTGTTTTTAACAATTCTTGCATTGACCTGCACTTCCATTTTGTACCTGTATAAAATAATTCCATTGTGAATTTTTATGCATGACTGAAAAACATAAACACATAAATACAAAAACAATAAGGTAGCGTCAGATACTTATTTCCAATATTAGACAATAAGAAAACATAATAACTTTAGAAGTATCGGTTAACCTCATGTTGAATTAAACTAATCTAATTTTCAAGGTTTTATAGTTTATTATTAAAAAAAGAACAATGTTGTTATGTATAAATTTATTCAACTAGACTCATGCTAAATATTATAATACACATGATTAAGTAATTTACCTGTTCTTAAAATATCTTGCTTTCTCTTGTATCTCTTTATCGAATCTTTAGATAAATTTTGATACTTTAGATACTACGGCTTTTATGAGCATTTGCACGAGAATTCTTTCGTGCTAATTGTCCGAAAGGAATTACTGTTGTACCAATCATTAATAATATCCAGAGGGAACTATACGAATCATTAATCATGTCCCAAAAGAATTATACCAATCTTTAACAATGTACAAAGATAATTATTTTTTAACATTATATCTTACATATATTTATCATCATGTTTATATCATATTTGTTGTTTCAGTTTTTCAAAAAACACTTCACATATGTTTCAAAAACATATGTGAAGTGTTTATTCATAAGTGATTGAAGTGTTTCAGTTTGTTGTTTCACTTTTTTTAATATTCACCATTAATTATCAATTTAATTATTTGTAACAAAAATATTTATTTAATAGTAAGCAAAATAGTGATTCACAGTAAAATAAATCCATCCAGTGAAATAAATCCATCCAGTGAAATAGATCCATCTTAAGCTTAAAAAAGATTTTTAAAAATAATGGCATCAGTTTCTCCATCTGCTACTTAGCACAAAAAGATACACAATTTATTCCTAATGCATTCCATTGCAATAGCGTAACTATATCTTCAGGACATTCTAGTGAACGTGCAACCAATTTTTGCTCCATTATTTATAGAGTTGTGTGTATTTAAGGAAAAAGAATTTACAATTCACGCCAGAAAATCTGTCTTGCTCATTGCACTTTATTATTATTTTTTTTTAAATAAAGTTAAACATTGAAAATTTTTTTGTTGGCTTTTAGGGTCTCAATCCAAAATTTAGGCTTGAGGTGGTCTCCCTAATTCCAATTAGTTTTTTTGAAAAAACTTAACAGAGTTGCTTGTAAACAATAGAAACTTTTAAGAATAGAGCCTGATCTTTTTTGAAATTAGGAGAAATTTGATGCATTTGATGCAATAGTAGATATAACTTCAAAACTTTTGCGGAACTTAAAATAATATATCATTAAAACACATCATTAGTAAAACATGTTCTCAGCAAACTATAAAAATTTACAACAGGAAAAAAAATTCTGAAATCAAAAAACTTTTTTATTTTAATATACTTACTTGTTCACTATTTTCAACAAGAGCTCCAATTGCTTGAAGCCCAGTAAAATTTGTCTTGGTGATGGAACCAAACTGCGTAATTAAATCATTCAGCTTGAGCCCCTTAAAAGTTAAGATTAAAGATAAGCTTTATGAATAAATAAACCAATTTAATTCCTTTTAAAATACTAAAACTATCCATAAAAATAAAAGTAAAAAATTTAAAGATATAAGAAAAGTTAATAATAATAAGTTAAAACTTTTGTTAAAGTTACAAATATAATTTCTAATTAACTCAATTAAATTGGAAATTTGTACTTTTGGGACCATTTAAAAAATTGAATAAATACACAACCTAAACATTTAGAAAAGCACATCATATTTATAGCAATTGATAAAAATTAATATACTTTACTTTTTTGCATTTAAAAGTTTAATTACTTAAATCTTTGAAAAAAGATTTCTTTGATTTTACTTATGTAACTAACAACTTTGTTTAAAGTAGCTGGAAATTTACTGGTAGCTGGAAAGTAGCTGGAAATTTACTGGTAGCTGGAAAGTAGCTGGAAGGTAGCTGGACGGTGGTTGGAAAGTAGCTGAAATCTTACCAGTTAAAGTAGCTGGAAAATAAGAAATACAAAAATGGTTAATTTTTCTTTAATTTTAAACTGTTATTAATTTTTAAATATATGTGATGACTCTAACTCTGATGTGGCTGTCAGTAACACCACAAGTGTAGGAAAAAGGGGTGGAGGGGGAACACATCCTATACTTAGTCAAATCTCCACCCTGGCTATCATGCTGGAATTTTATCTCCGGTTTATCTAGTACCGTCCCTAGTAGTACAATGTTCAACTTGTTTCTCAAGTTGAACATGGTACTACTAGGGACGTGGTGGGGATCGAACTCGGAACTTATCGCTTATGAAGTGAGCACTCTACCACTGCACCACTGCCACATTTACTTATACTACACCACTACCCACTTACTTAATAACAGACACTATGAAAGCTGATACTTATGCTAATATACTCCATTAAATCTTCTTTATACTAAGGATAGCCATTGCTTTATCTGCAAGATACCGTCCTAAATATACAGTTACTTTTACAAAGAGATGGTCCCAAAATAATGGTATAAAGTAATTGGATTTCGGCACAACAGCCAGATTTATTAGAAAATTTATAGAAAATTGAAAAAGAATAGGTATCAAAAAGCCTCAGAACAAAAAGTGTGGATGGCTATAAAAGCATCATGTTATGCTGTTCTGCTTTCAACATGCCATAAATTGGTCAACAGCTTGCCCAAAAGCTTGCAAAAAAATTATCTTAATGAAGTGATTGATAATCTTAATGAACAGATAGATAAACTTCTTTCAAAAAATAAACATACATAATTTACATAAACATTGAATTTTTTTTTTTAATATAAAACCAAATTGGACATTTCTGTATTTATTATTTTTACAGTAAATTTCCAGTTACTTTACCAAAGTTGTTAGTTACACGAAAAAATCAAAGGGAATTGAATAATTTTTTTTAAAGATATAAATATTAATATTAAACTTTATAAAAACAAAAAAAATAATATCAATTATCATCAATTAAATTTTTTTTTAAATGTTTAGGTATTAATCATATTTTTTACCACTGTATACATAAAAATCTTTAAGTGCAAAAACTTTTATCGATATTTTACAGCCTATTATGATAAAGCAAACAAGAAGAATTATAAAGATAGAATACCATAAGTACCGTGTACACAAGAACACTACAAGTGTACTTGTAGTGTCCCTGTACATGGTAGAGTCACAGCGATTATTTTGGTTATAAATCATTTGTTAATTCATAATTATTACACCATTTTAATTTATAAAGCCACAACCTTAAGTAGACAAAGCAGAGGTATAAGATTGTCTGCTAAAATTTGTTTATAATTTTATTTTGCACTTTGTCTAAATGATAGAGATCATCAATGAAAAACCAGTAACAATATTTCATACAAAATAAATAATACAATTATAGAGGTTGAAAATTTAGTCTTAAAATATGCGAATTTACTTTTAATAATTGGCAAAAAACTGAGTTTTATTCAAGTTTAATTTCAACAATCACTAAAAACTCACAAAAAAAGAGATTGTATTCAAGTTCTGCATTAATAAATCAAACACAACTTTTTTGATTTAATAGAAGCCAAAGAATTGTATATGGGCTCATAGCTTAAAAGGCCATAAGTGGCATCCCACAAGAATGCATTCTTAGACTGCCTTTGTTTTATTTTACAATACTTGTGTTATGCAGACAATATTAAATGTGTCATGCAGAAAAAAACAAATTATAACAATATTAGATAAATTTAGTAAAAGATATAAAATGATATTGATGCAATAACTGTTCAAAAAACTGAAAGCTGAAATTAAATTCTGAAAAGTGTAAAGTTATGCACATCAGTAAAACAAATCACAAACATTACAAAAACTATTGCCAAAATCACTTAAATATAAAACTAAATTATCTTTCAGAAAATTAAACATAAGTTTTGTCAGACCTTATCTTGAATATGAAAGTATGAAATTCAAGTATGGTCACCATATATGGAGAAAGATAAAAATATTCTTAAAAACATACAAAAACAAGAAACAAAATTGTTATTGGAAATACAACATTTATCATATAAATGCTTGATAAAACATTTATCATATAAATGTTTGATACAACATCATATAAATGCTGGATACAACATCATATAAATGCTTGATACAACATCATATAAATGCTTGATACAACATCATATAAATGTTTGATACAACATCATATAAATGTTGGATACAACATCATATAAATGCTTGATACAACATCATATAAATGCTTGATACAACATCATATAAATGTTTGATACAACATCATATAAATGTTTGATACAACATAATATAAATGCTTGATGCAACATCATATAAATGCTTGATACAACATCATATAAATGTTTGATACAACATCATATAAATGTTTGATACAACATCATATAAATGCTTGATACAACATCATATAAATGCTTGATGCAACATCATATAATTGCTCGATACAACATCATGTAAATGTTTGATACAACATCGTATAAATGCTTACACTTGTTGAATTTGACAACTTTAACAATTTAAAAAAAAAAAAATGAATCTGAAAATGATGATGAATGATGAAAAAAGGAATGAAAAAAAGATATCTACTGCAACTTTTAAATTAAATAGCATATTCTACCAAAAAAAAATTAAGATTTCACTAATGCTCAATTCACAAATAGAAAAAATTTGAAACTTTTTTTTACAAATGGACTATTATGTAATAAACTACCTTTTGGAATTGTTGAAGTCCATTAATGAATTTAAGATTGTAAAAACATTTTTCAAAATGCTTAGTTTGGTAGCCTTTTCTTTGTTTGACTTTGTCATATAATTGACTATCAAATTGTCTCTTTTTAACTGCTTTATTAGAGTCATCCTCCAAGGCCAACACTCTTCTTTATTTCCAGTAACTTATGGGGTACCTCAAGGTTTTATCCTTGGTCCCGTTTTGTTTCTTATCTACATTAATGATTTTCCCAACAACCTTACATCTAAAGTGACTCTTTTTGCTGATGACTCAACTTAATAATCCTGTCTTGACAAAAAGTCTTCTCTTTTCAATCGCTTAGAACAAGCAGCTGATCTTGAATCTGATCTCACTTCTGTAACAGATTGGGGTTTGCAGCGGCTTGTAAATTTTAACTCCAACAAAATTCAGTTATTTACTGCAAACAACTATCGAAATACTGTTGACATTCCTATATTATTGAATGGCAACACCCTCTCACTGAGTCCTCTTCTTTATGTCTTCTTGGATTATCGTTTACTACTAACTATTTATGGAAACCATATATACAATCGATTGCTAAATTAAAATCTGCTAAGTTGGCTTTTCATTATCATGCTTGCCATTTTTTTACTCCTGATTTCATTCTCTACTTCTAAAAATCCCGTATTCATCCCAATATGAATACTGTTGTCATATTTGGGCTGGTTCTTCTTTTGATGCTTTTTCTCTTCTAGACAAGGTCCAAAAATGCATTTTAAATGTAGTTTGACCCGCTCTATCTGCTAAGCTTGAGCCTCAGTCCCATTGTCGTAAAGTTGCATCTCTTTCTCTTTTCTATAAATACTATCATGGTTGATGCTCAAAGGAGCTATCATCTCTAATTCCATCAACTAAAACTTATTCTCGCTTGACAACTCATTCAGTAAAGTCATATTCATTTACTGTATTTTTCCCTGTATGCAATAAAAACTCTCATTCCTCTAGTTGTTTTTTTTCCTGCACTTCAACCTTTTGGAAATCTCTCCCATCTTCATGGTTACCTGACTTATACAACCTACAACTTTTGTCTTTCAGTCTTCTGTTAACTTTATCACCATTGTCTGCTTTGTGTAATGCTACTTCATGTTTCCATCTCTCTTTAAAATTATTCCATCATTGCTATTGTTTCCTTGCTTTATAACTCTATTCTTTTTTTTTCTAATAACTCTTAACTTAATAGTGGTTGGTGGCATCCTTGTTGGGAGTGAATCAGAATTAAAACAAAAACAACAACAACAACAACAACAACAAAAATAAAAAATCTTTTATAACTTTATTTCCTTTATTACTTTTTTAACTTTTTTGAATTTAAATATCTATAAAATAAAAAAAAAATAAAAAAAAGAACTGACAGCGACTTCAGCTGGAGAACCTTCATCAACTCTATTGACAACCAAAAATGGGTGAAGCTCTGAAAAAGAATATTTTTTTTAAATTATCAAAATAAATCAATGAAAAAACAAAAGAGCATTTTTGTTTGCTATTTTAAGTTGATCATTTGTTCTTCAACTTCCTTTGAATAAAAAGTTATTAAAAAAATTAGGAAAAATCGCAACGTAAAAACAAATCTATATAGAGTAAAATTTGCTTTATCAGAACATGGAAACAATAATTTTAAGTAAGATAAAGTGGGGTAACATTGAAACAACTTTAGAAAATAATAATTTGTTTTAGTTGTGACAAACTAAATTTGGTATGCAATATTTCTGTGTGTTTACCAATGATATTGCTGCCATAATCTGATGAAGAATTTAATTATTTAATTATTGATAGGTGATTAATTTTGTTGGCGGGGTTCAACTGGTAATGTTACCCCTATATGGGGTAACATTGACAGTAGTATGTTTATGCTGTAAATGTGTTTATTTTAATTTCTGAAACAACAAAATTTCTGATAACTTTTTACATCTTTAGTTTCTGATGTTTTGTTCTTACCATCATTATGCAACATTTTTAGGTGTGGATTTTAACTTTTTGACAGTGTTGGTTTTTAGATCTGTTGACATTTAATACCTTTTTTCCTAAGATTAACTTTTTTAATTTAGGGATCGCTTTGTTTGATTCCATTTCATGTAATTATAAAAGATTCATCAGATGGAAGTATTTCATCAACTTTTGCTTGATTCTTGGCCTATGGGGTGACTTAGCATTCCTGTCAATTTTACCCCAAAACTGAAATATGCATTTAAAAAAAAAATGCTGAAAAAAATCTTACATGCTTAGTATTTAAAAACATCGTAAAAACATATGTAAAATGATGTTATGGTATGTATTTATTTATCTTTTAACTAAAATTTTTTTGCAACAAAAAAACTAGAAATTAATTTAATTTATGCCTGCCATATTGTGTTATTATTTATACTCATTATCATGCGGGTTAAAATAGTTATATTTGTTCATTCAACATCTGGTTTCAGCATCTGTTAAAATAGTTCAAACAATAGTCAGCAGGTGACGGGTAAAAACATTTAATCAAACACATGCCAATGTTACCCACATGTCAAAGTAACCTTAAGTAAGCATTACCTTAAGCTTTTTAAAATAACCTTTATTTACTAATTTACAACTTTCTAAATTTTTAATAGTAAATTAGTTATGAATGCTTTTATAATATTGCACTTATTCTAAATTTGATGGCAATTTTCTAATTTTATAATCTTGTTCAATGAATAAAGATTAAATTAATAAAGATTAAACAATGTTAATATTCTGTTTATGTCAATGATTAATAAAACAAAAATCAGTTATCTAGTTGTCTAGTTGTTTTTATCAATTCAATCAATACATGATAAATTAATAATCTGTATGATTACTTCCTTGTTAAATTCACATAATTTCTATAAATGAATACAGTTCATTTCTGTTAACCTGCTTATATTAAATGTATTGTTTCTCTCTGTTAATCTAATAATATTAAACAAACACCATTTCTCTCTGTTAATCTAGTAACATTAAACAAACACTATTTCTCTTTGTTAATCTAATAATATTAAATGAACAACAATTCTCTCTGTTAATCTAATAATCTCTTTCTTAATTTTTAATCTCTAACAATCTATAATAATCTTATCTTATGTAAACTAATACAACAACTACAAAATCTTCTGTGTCAAAAAAATTCCAAACAATGGCTACAGCAATGATGTTGAAAATGCATCAAGACATCATTGAGTGCAAGAAATCCTAATATAAAAAAAAAGTGCATTCAAGTTCAATGTACAAATACTGATATCAACAGATATAAAAGTAAAAATGCCAGTTAATTTGAGAGCAGAAGGCTAACACCTTTATCAGTGGAAACAACACCTTTATCACTGGAAACAACACATTTATCAGTGGAAACAACACATTTATCAGTGAAAACAACACCTTTATCAAAGAAACAACGCTTTTATCAGTGGAAACAAAACCTTTATCAGTGTAAACAACACCTTTATAAGTAGAAATTATGGAAACTGAAAAAATGTTGATTAATTTGATTCAATGTTTCATTTTGACACAAGCTGATATAATCTCTATTGTTCAATTTATATAAATAACTATTTTAAAAAAACAAAATAAGATCATTTATTCAAAAATGGCAAACAATAGCAATGATGGAATAATTTTAAAGAGAGATGGAAACATGAAGTAGCATTACACAAAGCAGACAATGGTGATAAAGATGGTATAAAGATTTGGTGATAAAGATTTGATCTTTTATAAGCTTTATATATTGGAATATTTGATTTTTTATAAGATTCATATATCGATGAAAAATTGATCTTTTACAAGCTTCATATATTTAAAACATTTTAAATATATTTGAAATATATTAAAACTGAAATAAATTTTAGACTTTAAAATAACAGACAATTACTTTAACAACTACATCTAAAAATACGATGAAAAAATTGAACTTTTATAAGCTTCATATATTTAAAACTGAAACAAATGTTTTTTTGATGGTGACCAAGAAAAACTTTCAAATTTATGCTGAAAAGGAGCAAAGCACACTCTCAAACATACACGCAACGATCAAAAAATTAATTACACTATAAACAACTGTGTCATTGCATCAGACTACTATCTTTTTACTATCTTTTATAAATCAAAAACATATCAATCATGGTGCAAAAATGGTGTGCCTGGCACAGTATATACAAGATCAAACAATTTTTTGATTTGTGGCTAAACATCAATAAATAAAAAAAACAAATTTGAAGAGAAGCTTTGACTAAATCTGAAACAATAGAGCAAGTTTGTGCAACGGAAGAAAAACTAAATAATAAGAAAAAATACTATAAAATGCAACACAGACTAATCAGTCAATGCAGCTACATGAAGTAAGAAGCAGTCAGATATGTACTCCAAAATAATATCACTGAGTTGATTTTGATTTTACTGTTGCTTGTAATGACAATTACATGCATTTAAAGATTTCCTAATTAGCATACAACTGTATCTAACTTTTATTGTGATTCTGTTGAAAATATTATAAAAAGGCTACAAACTAAAACTTTTTTTTGAGCTGAACATTTTTGCGTTTGAGTCTATATACTACATACATACATTTATTTTTTTTAAACATCACTTCCAACCACTATTAGAGTTGGAAGTTACTGGAAGAGAAAAGATGAAGTTTATAGAGCAAGATCAATAAACAGACAATTTAAAAGACTGAAAACTATATGAATCAGGTAAACAAGATAAAGGAAGCAAATTCCAAAGGACTAATGTTCGAATTTTTGGAGCACTTAGGAACAAACACAGTAAAAAGATGAGACTTAATTGAACGATGAGTAACATAAGAATGAATTTTAGTAGATGGCACAAGAGACGCTAGCTCTTTAGAGCAGTGCCCATTATAGTATTTGTAGAAAAGAGAAAGAGAAGCAATGTTATGACGATGTGATAATGGTTAGAGGTTTGCTGCAAGAGCAGGTCCAACTATGTTTACAATGCATTTTTGCACCTTGTCTAAAAGAGAAAGGGCATCATTAGAAGATCTACCTTATTTTATTTAGTTATTGCAACAGTATTCCATACAAGGACGTCTTTGAGATTTATAGAGATAAAAAAGAGAATCTGGAGTAAGAAAGTGGCGAGCACAATAAAGAGATGCAATCTTAGCAGATGCTAATTTTGCAACAGATTTGATATATGGTTTCCAAGAAAGATCGGAAATAAAAGACAATCCTAGAAGATTAAGGATAGATGACTCATCAAGTACAATACCGTTCATAAATATAGAAAGATCTAAATTATTGCGATAATGATTAGCTAAAAAAAATAGGGTTTTATCTGAATTACAGTTCAGCAACCACTGAGAGACCCATGCTTTAGCAGAATTGAGATCCTTTTCAAGCTCAAATGCCCCCTCCAAGCAATCAGAGAGTGTTGATGTCTTGTGAAGACAAGATTAAATGGTAGTATCATTAGCAAACAATGCCACCTTGGATGTCAGAGTTTCTGGGAGATCATTAATGTAATTTAAAAAGTATAGGGCCAAGAATAGAACCTTGAGGAACTCCTGAAACTACAGGAAAAAGAGTGCTGTCCATCAAGGACAACTTTTATACTATGATTGGTAAGGAAGGATTCAATAACATTAATAATGTTGCCTGATACACCGTAAGAAGAAAGCTTATGGAGAAGACCAGCATGCTAAACTTTATCAAAAGCTTTAGAAATGTCGAGAACAATAGCCTTAACCTCTCCTCATCTAAAAATCAATAAAACCTATCAGTTATTACCTTTAACAAATCAGCAGTAGAATGAGAAGATCGAAATCCATATTGATGATCAGAAAGTAAGTTATTAGATTCAAGATTTGAGAGTTTGTTAATTAAGAAGATTAATGGGATGGTAGTTAGATGAGTCAGGTCGCTCTCCAGAATTTTTAAAAATAGGGATAAATGATGCCGCTTACCAGAAGGCTGGAAAACAAGACTCATAAACACTTTTTAAACAATTTTGAAAGTATAGACGATAGCTCCAGAGAATACTTCTACAAAGCTTTAACAGGTATGTTGTCCGGACCACAAGCTGTAGAAGAGTTTAAGCAGGAAATCACTTTAGATACAGAAGCTGAAGTGATACGAAGGTCAGACAATGGATCAAACTGTTTGTCGGCAATATCAGGTAGAATGCGACTTGTGGAATCAAGAGATGATATTGATGAGAAGTTCTTAGCAAACAATTCAGCCTTGTCATTAGGTGAGGTGACAAAATCTGAACCATACAAGAGAGGTGAAATAACAGATTTACCCTTGTTATAGATACTGTTAAAGATTCTCCAGAAGTCATAAGAGCCTAACTTTTGAGATGAAATATGAGATTTTGTGACCAAAGAATAGCGGGCTTTGGCATTAGACAAAACTTTTTTACAATGGTTTCTTGGAGTAGAAAACAGACGTCTGTTCCTGGAGAATTGTTTTGCTGATAGGTATGGAAGTAACGGTTTTGATTGGAAATTGCCTCAGCACAATGTGAGAGAAACCATGGAGAAGAGTGAACCTTGACCTGGAATCGTCCAGAGGGAATAAAAGATTCTATGCTAGCCTGAATCTAAGAAGTTATGTAAGAGTCACATGTATCAGCAGGAAGATAAAAGATTCCTACCCAAGGGCCAGCGCAAAGAAAATCAGGAAAAGAGTCCCAGTCAGCTTTAAGGTAGTTGTAAGAGGTACAATGATAAGGGGATTCTGATGAAGAAGAATGAGATAACAGTTTTAGAGAGATCAAACTGTGATCAGAATCACCTAAAGGTGAATGTAGAGAAACTGAGCACTGACTAGGATCAGAAACAAGACATAAGTCAAGTAGAGAAGATAAATGCAGTGCATGTGATGAATAAAACTGCCCAGCACGATATTTCGCGCTTGTAAAACTGAAATACAATATTAATGAGCGCGATTATGCACGCTTAGCATCAAGTCTTCGAGAGTGATGTTTAGGGTTGCAAATTAGATCCCATGGGGTCATTCATAAATTACGCATGTATGGGGAGTCACCCAAATGTGTACTAGTGTGTACAAGGGAAAGGGTGGACAATTTTTTCATGTGAACTCTGGGAAATCAGACTTTGATATTAAATAAAAGCAATCAAATATCACGTAGTTTTTTTTTATTCTATAGTTGTACTCAAAAATTTGAATTTATTTCACATCAAGTTTTCACATTTGAATTATTAAAAAAAGTATTCATCTTCAGAATAAAATAAATAAATTATTTATTTGATTATATAGATTTATATTTAACGTATTATTAAAGTTATTGCAAAAATTTTAGTAACTTTGTCATTAAAAATGTTTAACGCATGATTTTTTATATTAAGTTTTCAAGTTGTCCCACTTTCCAAATTTGCGGTTTAAAACTTTTGATTTTTCAAAATTCTTTCAAGTTTTGATTTTATAATTTAAATTTTCTATTTCCATTTGGACAAACATGTTTTGAAAGTAGTAAACAAACCAGTAATTTTTTTGCTTTAACAACCCTGAACTCATTAATTTGCTTTGTTGACAAATGTATTGCACATAACGCCGTAAACTATAATCATTAAGTTTTTTGCTTCACTTATTTAAATTAATTTTACCGATGGCAAAAATCCTTTTTCTTAAATGATTAAAGTTCTAATTTTATTACTATTTTAATATAAAAATTTTGTATATTTATGTATTAATAAGATAACAATATATAATAAATTATGTATTTAACTATGAACAGTTTTTCTTTCATCTGCACTTAGACAATTTGCTTCATTTTTCTCTAAATCAATTTATTTATTTTCTTGTAAGTCTTTCAAATAAATTGCAAATAAACGAATGGTTTATATTTTTTCATTAAACAAGTTGTTTAATGTTTTAAAATTTAATTTTAAAATTTATTACTATTCATTAAACAAATTATTTAATACTAAAAAGACAAATGTATAAAACAATTTAAAGTATTAAATATTCAGTTTAAATACAAACAAGTGTTGGTAATATTATGAACTAATTAACATTAGCGGTTTTTGAAATAATTTTAATGAGCAAAAGATATAAAATGTGCGAAGGTTTTTTTTCTTCAGAGATTTATTTCATTATTATTTGAAATTATTATATGTAATTAAGAACATAATCTCAACTTTTTTTTTTCATTTAATTTTTTCTATTAATTTTTAGCGCAGCTTTTCTAACCAATTGCGAAGTCGTTGCAATGAATAAATTATTTTTAAATAAATTAAAAATTACCAATTGCCTGTTTGGGCTTTTTAAAAAGAATTGATTTTAAAATTGTTATTATTAAAATAATTTTATTGTTTACCCTTCAAGCATTAACTTATTTTTGTATTTATAAAGTTTAGTCAAGAATAACTAAGATTTAAACAAAGAAAAAAGAAAAATTTTGATAGTCCAAAAAAAACAATTGACCGTCAACTCCTCGAGTTGGCCGGTTGAATTAACCGCTCGCCTTTAACTCCTTATTTTCCACGCTGGATATATGAATACAGTCTTCTCCATTTGAAATTTAATGCCAGTGCACAAAAAGGCATGGTCATTTTTAAGTTAGTCTGCGCGATTTAAAAAATTCTTTTTTTTCTGCTAAATTAAAATAAAAATAGCGAAAATAATGCTTAGAATAAATACTAGTTTAAATAATTAAAAAAAAACCGGTAAAAAATAAGCTTTTTTTCATAAAAGTTGAACAAATGAACAAAAAAGTTTTGTTGTAATTTAAAATAAAATGGTTTTTTTTTGGCAAGCGCTTTTTTATGCGCGCAAAAGCGCTGGCTAACGTATTATTTTTAGTTAAAATATGCAAGCACTACTGATTAATTAAACATATTTTGACTTAGCAAGAAAAATTTTCTATAAAATTAACTATTAATTTTTTACCTCGCAAGTTCTTCAAACGAGTGCAGTTTTTTACTCTTGTAACGAAATTAGCAAGCACTTTTTGTCACACCCGGAAGACCATTTACGGGCATGTTTTGCGTGTGCGGAGCAATCACTCCTACTTCAGCACAAGGCCTGTAAATGATTCAGATTGTCTGGAAAGCGAGTTGGAAATTTGACTATGTGTGTTAGAGATTGAGAAAGACAAAAGTCGAGGGCCTTAACACCTGCAGAGTCACTGACACTAGAGCCAAGCCATTCAGTATGATGAACATTTAAGTCAACAAAAACAACAATATTGGCTGAAGGATAAAAGGCTTTGTCAATTTGATCAGAAATAACATCGTAAAGAGTGGAGTCTTGGGATGAAGGAGAGTAATATAGAACAAAGAGATAGAGTGATGTGGTGCTAAATGAAAGCACACAAAAGAATAGTCTGTGAATTCAAACCTAGTTTCCCAACAAATGGCTGATTACAAACAAATTAGTCTCACAAAGAGCAAGTAGGTCTGTTGAACTTTGCAAGAGATAAGACTCAACAAATGAAAAGCTACTTCAAAGACCACAAATAGATGTAAATAATAAATTAAGAGAACTTTACGACGGTTTTTTGTGTTTTATAGTTTTTGGTACTTTAGTCATTTTTAAATTTGTTAAAGAACTTGACTCAAAGCACAAATAGTACTCAGTACACTATTTATTTTCCAAACAATTGACTTATTACCATTTATAAACCCTAAACTGTAACAAAGGGCTCCAAATGTTGCCTCGACAACACACACCAAAAGTACAAACAGAGACTCTGTCCATGTGCAAAATGACACTGTTAGTACTCTGATATTTTTACTAGCTCTCTGAGAGCTACCACAGAAAATGTCATAAAAACAGAGACACAAGCAAAACCCATGCATTGAGTCAAGAAGATCCAGCATTCAATATTCTAAACTAGAAACAATCTATTATAAATACATCTATGCCAGCCTAATAGATGAAGGGTGCAGGACTGGTCAACAGATAGAATCTGTTTACCAGAACCTCAAAAAAATTAAACTTAAAAAGTTTAATATAATGATTATGATAATTTTATTATGAAAACTTTATAAAAAAATAAATTTAAAGCTATAATTTTTAACTTGACTAATTATAATGCAGTTATTGATTAAAATTTTACCTAATTTGCCCCCTATTTTTACTAAACTAATATATTTTCTAGATAAGAAAATGTTTAGCTCAGTAGTTAAATGACTTATAAATTGTGGAAAGTTTAATCACTTAATCTAATTACTAATAGTATTTTTTTATGCAACTACAAATTCTACTTGTTGTTGTTGCTGGGAAAAGTATGGTGAATGATCAAAATCATTAAAAAAATGAATACAAACTTAGAAGGAATAAATTCAGCTGTTTATCTTTCCAGGATATTCAATGAACAACAAATGCTATCCATCAGTTGTTTGTCCTGGGTACAGAAGAAATCTTTATAGACTTAAAAAGGGAGATTCACCTCGTGGTGAATCAGGAGCTAAAGTACCCAAGGTATAAGTACTAACTACTTACTTTCTTTTCTACCCAAGGTATAAGTACTAAATTTTTACTTTCTTTTGTTTACCTATGGAAGTTTCTTTAACTAGGTTGAGTGGAAAACTCTTTTAAGGAGTTCTTCTAGTACCAAAATCACTCTTCCTAATGAGACAATTAATTTACCTAAATCTGAATCGAGTTTATGTTCTTTTTGATATACATATCTTGCACCTGGTTATCCTCATAACTGCAAACCCACCAGTGCAGTGGCTAATATTATTTCATTAGCATTCCTACTAGGTTCTCTTCAAGCTGAGCAGCTGAAAAAATTTTTTTTGTGATAATAGATAAATATTAAATATAACTGCAGAAAATTTGATTGATGGATCTACTTTTTGTTTATCTACAGGAGGAAATCCTCTCAAAGTCACAATTGGCACACCAGAAAAAAGAGCAAAACGAAGTTCTATGCAGAAGCTTTCCCATGTAATAATAAAGCAATTACAGGTTGTGCTAGAGCTGTCAAACAGAAAAACAAAAGAAATGGTTGCGACTCTATGCAAAGGTTTAGGAGGTAAACTTTCCATGGAGCCTAATATTTTTGGCCATCTTTCTGAATTATAAGATTATATTTCTAATTACTATAATGTACAGAAAATGTGATTTTGTTGACAATATAGGCCATGTAAATTTAAGAGATCTTGTACATTTCCAAAACACATCAGATTTTGTGCTAGACTTGTTAAAATTACGTGGTTTAAATCCAACTTCAGCCTTTATAAAAACTTCATTGGATGGCGGTGGTTGATTTTTTGAAGTTATTAGCAATACCTTTGATTGTCATAAAAATAATGATGATTTAGATGAGTTCTTGTAAAGTGGTGTACAACAATCACAATTTCTAGCTATTATTAAAGATATTTCTGAATCAAATTATAATTTGAGGCAAATTATAGAAAGTTAAATTTGCAATGTGCCCGTTTTTATGTTGCTTTTGACTAAAAATGCGGAAAGGGATTGTCCACAAATTAAGTCACGCTCTGAGGAGGAGGTTAGTGGTTTTGTGATGACTCATACAAAACTTGCTACTTGTCAGTATTAATTATTGGTACAACAAGTATTTAGAAAATAAATCAGTGAAATCATTCATGAAAAACTTCATGAACTGAATTAATC
>NC_088931.1:2955000-3015000 GCF_038396675.1 Hydra vulgaris
GAACAATGCCACCTTAGTTGTGAGAATATTTGGAAGATCCGTAATGTAAATCAAAAAAATTATAGGGCCAAGGATTGAACCTTGAGAAGTAACAGGATATGAAGAAGAGTGCTGTCCATCGAGGACAACTTTTATACTACGATTGGTAAGGAAGGATTCAATAATCTTGAAGATGTTGCCTGATACACAGTAAGAAGAAAGCTTATGGACAAGACCAGCATGCTAAACTTTATCAAAGGCTTTAAAAATGTCAATAGCGATAGCCTTAACCTTATTAAATGCACGATAAAACTCAGATAACAAACAAGACCTATCAGATAACAAGCCTATCAGATAACAAACCAGACAGACAACGTAAAAGATTGCAAATTATATGAATCAGGAAAGCAAGATTAAGGAAGCCAATTCCAAAGATCTGATGTTCAAGGAAAAAAAATAGAGGAATAAGAGTTTTTAGAGCACTTAGTCACAGAAAAAGAATAAGACTTTATTTTTTTATTTTATTTGGATGCCCTAAGAAGTCCTTACGGTCTTATCACAGAGCACCGCGGATGGGTATTTAATTGGAAGTTCAAAGCCTTCTTCCTAACCGTTGTCGCAAAACTTTTCTTGAGGTGAGATGTGCAATCGGTACATCACTTGTCTATACCTTAGTTGTTTTTTTGTTAATATCTTATTTAAATAAAAGTGCTATGGATGGATCAAAAAGGAAAATTTCGTCAAAAAAAATTTACCAAATGTAAAATCAAAGTTTTATGAAGACAAAGATAAAAGGGTTTACATTTTTAAAGAAACCATTTCTATACTTTCAGACTGAAGTTTAATTGAAAATACTCCAGGCTAATCCTCCTTCAATAAGTTGTCGAATAAAGAAGTTGTACAGGAAAATATAAATGAAGATTTTTAAAATATAAAAGGTCTTTAAAATACAAATGAAGATTTTAACTTTAGTATGAGATTAATTTAGCTTAAAACATAGTTATGCTTCTTAAATGTCTAGAATGTGACGATTTTGTATATTTGCATTTTAGTTCTTCTAAAAAGTAGGCCTAGGTATTGGACTAAAAACTTGTTACAGTGGTTGTTAATAAGAAACTGTTTATTTATTTATCTATTGCTATTGATAAAAAAAACTCTAATGCAAAACAAAATGATCTAGTTAAACATAAATGTGTGTGGCATAAACCATTTGACATAAACCCTAATAATGTACCCAATTGGGTAAAAGATTGCCATAAAATTTATATGCCCACTAAAAGGTTCATGGTGCAAATTCCAATCTAAAAAATTGGCTGAAAAAATAACATGTATTTGAATTTTTTTAATCTAGCTGTTGTGTACATTATCAAACCAATATTTATACTCATTTCTTCTGATTCTGAACTTTCCCGAAAAATGTTTAATAGAAAAAAGCAGATGAATCACTAAATCAAGTTATATCTAAACTATGTGCATGTTGAAAGAAATGCTCTTAGTATTAAAGTAGGATCAACTGTTCTAAATTCGATGATGTACAATAATTTTTAAATAACTTTTTTAATGAGTTTGGAATGACGTTTAGTAATAATGGGCAAAATTGTAGTTTGCGTCTCGGAAGCAGAAAAGCGATGTAACCATAAAACAAAGCAGAATGTTAATTGTAACCAAGAAAAATGTTAATGTTTTTGTAATACAAAATAGTTTTTGTGATCAAAACAAACATTAGTTGGAGTAATGTAAAAAAGTGGAGAACTTTGAACTTTGTATATTTACTTTTTTTTTTTACATGCATTTTTCTCAAAATCATGTTTTTTGGGCTGACAACGGAGACATTTTCAAAACTAATTATTAAACTGATTTGAAATTTGGCTCACTTATTTATTTTATTAGTCTTTACAACTTACACTAGAATAATCTTTACGACTTTTCTTGCTTACTATTTTTAAAAATTTTGTGCCCTTAAATTAACCCATTTTCGTCCAAATTTACAAAAATGCAAATATTTTATCGAGTTTTAGATCTAATTTAAATTTTTTAGTCCACGACACAATGACATAAATAATATAAGCCTAAAATAAGCCTAAATTTCAATCATAAATTATGAGCGGTTGCTGAAAAATCTTCGTTGCCCTTTACCCAATTTTTTGACCTTTAATGATTAATAAATAATTATTAAATTTTTTTTTTCATTTTTTAAAATTTTTTTTAGCTTTTTAATAGTATATTATACAACTTGAGAGAAAAAAAAACATTTGTAAAAGTTATATACAACTTTTTTTTCTAATTTCTGTACAACCACCTTAAAAATTTGCACATGAGATATTGCATATGGTAGAATACCGTTCTTTAGGGAGCACCCGTTATCAAAATCAATTGAACAATAAAAAACTACTGATTATAACAGTCATTATATAATGACTGTTAATGATAGACAATGTAAAATATACGGAATATTTATTGATTTGTCAAAAACTTTTGATATCTATATAATATATAATTTTTCAGTTTTACTAATCTGATTATAAGTTATTTTGATAAAGGAAGACTAATACCTTATATTATCAACAATACAAGATAGGGGAGAATTTGCCTTAATTGGAACAGCGCTTTAATTGGAACGGTTGCATTTATTTAAAAAAAATTAAAAAATGGTTATATTTTTCATTTTTCTAGTAAAGCGTCTTATTTTCTGCGTTTTAACAGATTTTGAAAGTTTTCACACCTATCCAAAAATGGTCCCAACCTCAACTTTGAGGACCAAAAAAAGGACCGATGGGGCATTAATCTGCAAGATCTCAGGTATCACCAGATGTCAACATTAAAATCTAATCTCTATAGTTAAAGGAGAAAAACACATTTAAAGTTTTATAACACTACTGATCGCACTTGGAGCCCCGTTGTAAATCTATTTACAACGGGGCTCTATTTTGTTTGTTTTTTTCACTTTAGGGTTATGGAGTTTTTAAAAAATATCAAAAACTCTTTACATATATGTGTTGGCTATAACCTGACAAAAAATTAGCTCTTTAACACTTGTGGTTTGTGTACAGGGACCTAAAGTATAGGGTATGGCACTAAAAGCCTCTTTAAAACGAGATTATGGATGCTTTACAAATTTTATTCTAACCTTAATATCAACTATGGAAGTTTCAAAATTTAATAGAATGAAGCTTTGGCATGTATCTTTCAGGAAAAAAAAAATAGAAGCAAGATATTTTTTATCTGTGCAAAGGTATAGCTCTTAAAGTAGGAATCTTGCCTTTGAAAAAACGGTCGAGATGTGGCAGCTTTTGTGATTTTTATGCTTTTTAAAAATTCAAAGTTACATCAAATAACTAATTTAATAATAAATTTAATTTAATAACAATATCATGTGACTAGTTGATATGGGATTATATGGTTGTTAGACATCACATTTGTGTGTACTTTGTCTGCAAAAAGGGTGCTTTTATTGTCCAAGTTTGTATGACCAAATATTGGATATAATAAAAACTTTTTTCATGTTGTAAATATTACTTTAGAATTGTGAATTCAAAATGAATTGGTAATTTATAAAATAATTTCAAAATTAATGTTAGAATCAAGTTTTTTTTTATATAAATCAAGTATGTTTAACCTTGTTGTACTTTTTTTTCTTGTATTTTCTTTTATTCTTGTATCTCCTAAAATCTTTTATTGCTTTGACCAAGTTTTTTCTACTATTTAAAATGTGAAAACAAATGTTTCTTATTTTCCATGAAAAGCCACAAGATCAAAGTAATTACATTTTAGCAATCAACAGCCTAAACAACTAAAAAGATTTTTTACCAACACAAGCTTGTACTGAAGTTATTTTTCAAAGATCAGTTTTTTAACCACTAAAATGCCATATAAAAGGAAAGCTCATTAAGATTGTCGGCAATCTGTATGCTTCTTTTGTTTTTAAAAATGTGACAGACTTATTTCCGATTTCATAAAGGAAATAATACTAGGTATTTTTTCTGGAAATTCCATTGATTTTAAGGATGATAGAGTTCCATTGGGCATATGCAATTCCTGCAGAGCAATGGTACAAAAGCATGGCAAAGGAGATAGAAACTTGCCTCTTCCTAAGCTATATGACTTTAAAAAAGTGATTATTAGACTACAGACCAGAGAATTCGATTCTTGTAATTGTTTAATTTGCCAGGTTGGCCGAGTAAAAGAATATTCTACAAAGCTCACTTTTTCAACCGATCAAGATTTGAAAGAACCATCAAGTAACTTTGATAAACTATGCTCTAACTGTCTCAGTGTAGTCAAAAAAGGAATAACACATGATTGTTCACAAGGCGCCAAGGTTGAAAACTTAAAGAAAATGATAGCAACTGATTCCAGAACTGTTGAAAAAATTGCGTCCTCTGTAATAACGCAAAAGGTATCCTCTCCAAAAGGTCACAATAAGGTTGAGCAGAGAAAGTGGTAAAGCTTTAACTATTACTCCAGGTAATAGTTAAAGCTTTACCAGAGCTCAGTGCATATCAAGAACTTCTCTAACTACTTTGTACATGGTTCAAATTCAAATCAATATTGGTCTTTCAAATAAAGAGATGCAAGAACTGGCTGTACCATTAAAAATGACTACAAATTCAAAAATTGCCGAAGCAAAATTTAGGGAAAATTTTACTATGGCTAGTCGAAAGGTTGAAAGTTTATTCAAAGTTTCCAAAATCTCATTTACAAGGCCATCAACAAAAACTGATTATTTGGTGAAGGTTCACTGCAAGAGTTTAGGGGACTTTTATAACTCAATTCTCAGAGTTAGAGCAATCACTTCACCGCCTCTCATCAAACTAGGTATTGATGGTGGAGGATCTTTCCTCAAGTTCAGCTTGAGTGCTATCTCCAATTGTGGATATCAAAGTGTCAAAACAAGTCAGCCTCAAATGACAAAAGCTTACTGACTGTAGAACATGGGAAAGAAACAAGTGCCAAGCGTCAGCTATTTGTTGCTGTTGTTGAAAATGTTTCAAAAACTTATGAAAATGTCAAAAAAAATTTAATTTCATTTGGGAAAATTGATGTGCCTTTCTTTATTGCATGTGACATGAAGTTAGCCAATATCATCTGAGGCATTCAGTCTCACTCAAGCAAACACCCTTGCTGTTGGTGTGATGTTAAATCTAGTAAGCTCAAAGAACGGGGAACTCCAAGAAACTTCAGGTCCATTAGGATGCAATACAAAGCATTCAATGAGAAAGAAAATGGAAAAATGTAGGCAAAAGTTTTTCATAATGTTGTTCATAACCCATTTTGTTAACCAAGAAGATGTCAAACAAGCTATTGAGTTTATTCCCCCAATGAAACTTCATTTTCTCCTTGAAATTGTTAATCATCTTTACTAATCAATGATAAAGATATGGCCTAAAGGCAAAGATTAGTAATTACTTCTCAAGTTGAAATTATAACCTTATCATGGTGGAGTGTTTGGTGGGAATAATTGTCATAAGCTTTTGAAGAATATGGATGTTTTGCAAAGAACTGTTGAAAGAGAAAAGGCATACCATATGCTTGGTTTTGTAAAAACATTCCAACATTTTAGTGTAGAGTGTTGTTGGCTCCTGTTTTGGAAGAACGTTAAATACTGCATGTGTTTAACATATGAAAGACTTTAAGAACTTATATCTTCATCTCCCAGTTTTAGTCACCCCAAAAGCCCATGCAGTGTTCTACCATGTTCCTGAATTTATTGCTACAAAGGGTACAGCATTGGTTATTTTTAGTGAGCAATCAACAGAAGCCTTGCATTCAATCTTCAGCGCTCAACGGGCTAGATACAAAAGAAACCCTGATTACCCTGGTTATCTCAACAGCAATTTGAAGAAAAAGTAATAAACATCATAACACCACCATAAAGTAATTTTTTTTTAAAGGAAATCATTTCATATCTGTGTGTATGTGTTTTTTCACTTTTGTTTGATATCTTGTTAAAACCTATTTCAGTAAATATATTTCTTATTTAAATTTAAAAACGTTTTTATTATTGTGTGCAGGGGCGTCGCCTTGGAGGGGTAGGGGGGGGAGTCTCCCCCTCCCAGAATCTAGAAAAGAGAAAAGTTGGGAATTTCCTTGCCACGAGTTGGGACAGTTGGGAAATCGGTGATAAAATCTAAAAAATATTTTCTAGTTAAATAAAATTAAAATGTTTGCGAAAATCCATCAAAGGTCTAATTTTTTTTTGACTTGGACAAATAAACTTTACGTTTATAAAACTTAAGGCTGTTTTCCACAAGACGAAATAAATTGCGAAGTCATAACGAAGCGCCCTTTTGATTTCCACGTTGTTTTTTTTCGCGCTATTTTTTTTTGTTATCAACTAAAAAATGGCAGCTGCAAGTTAATGCAATAAAAATAGCAGCTGCTTTTCATACTTTCTACTTTGAAACAAGAATATTTATTTCCATGAATTGATTTTAATACTTCTGTCTTTGTATAAAAGATATGATAGAATTTAAAATGATATGATTCATTTTTTAATATAATAATTTTATATAAAGCTTCTTATCAGAAAGTATAATAAAATAAATGCTAAACTCTGATATGAACGTTTTGCGCCTGTTATTACTTCCAATTATCAGTATACTAAAGTAGGATCAGAAATGGGTTTGTAGGAGTAATAAGCCTAATAAGAATATATAATAGGATTATTAGTCTTATTCTATTATTATAAGACTCTTATATCTTATCACATTTATTAAGAATGGTAACTTTTATAAACATTAAATCATTTAAAAATAACGGAAAATTATAGTATCTACGTTTGTTTTCATGACCGAGATGAAAAGGATGACACGAATATTATTAACTTGGATACTACTGAAGTAAGCAGTGAAACAACAAATTGGACTTCGCTCATGGGGAATTAAGGTGTTTTAATAAGTAATCTTAAAGATTGTAATGACATTTAGAAAAAATATTGTAATGAAGAATTAGTAAATGAAAAATTCGCTGCAATTGAAATTGTGAATGCAGCAAGTTCTGTGGTGGAAATGTCAAAAAATGTTTTGAAAATGGGAAACGCTTTTATAAAAAAACTCGATACCAAAGCTCAAAATATTATAATTGACAAACCAGATTGATCAGCATTGATAAGCCATGACCCATGTTTACGTCCACATACAATCACAGGTAAGCAAAAATTGTATTTAATCCAGTTAGGGCCACACCAACCAAAACTTGCTAGTTTCCCAAGTGACGGTAAAAATAGATTTAATCCCCAGTGGTACAAAGAGTGGTACAAAAACATTTAGAATACAGCACCCAGAAGGATGCCACATTTTGTTTTATCTGCCGCCTTTTCCCCAAGGGTGTTGGAAAGAAGGGAAATAACTGAAGATGCTTGGATAAATGTTGGGGTGAGATATTGGTCCAAGATGAAAAGCTATGGGAAAGCTTCAGGCGCACTTTACCTCTCAAGCACATAAAGTTGCATTAAGTGAATATTGTCACTTTCTTATGAAAAAAGGCATATAGATCACCTTATTGATAAATCCAATAGACTGCACCACTATTTCTTGCTCTAATAGAAGAGCAAGAAATAGAGGTGCAGAATAGAAAAACTGTCGAAATTCTTATCGACACAAGACTTTGTGAAGCCAAGGGTTAGCGTTTAGAGAATCGAACAGTGCTAATCAAGGTAACTTTGTTGCAGTTGTTAATCTTATCTCTCGCCACAATCCCACACTAAAAGCCTGGATTGAAGATAGAGCCCTTCGTCCATATAGAGTTACATGCACGAGTCCATCGTCTCAAAATGAGATGATTAGTTTAATTGCAACTGAATTAAAGAGTAAGATCATTGATGAAATTAACAGCTCCAATTTTTTTTCCGTGATGGCCGACACTACTCCCGATATGTCACATAAGGACATAATGAGTATAGCTGTGAGAACAGCCAGTGAAAACGGTGAGATTCGGGAAAGGCTTTTGAAATCCGTTGAATGCACTGATAAAACTGGAAAAGGGATGGCTGAGCTAATTTTATCTTCTTTACATAAAGAAGGCATTGACACATCAAAGATGGTTTTTCAGTCGTATGACTACGCGAGTTCAATGCATGGACAATTTAAAGGAGTAAAAAAGTATATAACAGAAGAAGTTGGCCATAATGTACCTTACATACCTTGTCAAGACCACAGAACAAACACTGCTCTTGAACATGCCTGCATGTTCAAGAGCAGTGTTTAATGTCCTCGAACAGTTGCATGTTTTCTTCACATCAAGCACAAAAAGATTTAGTCATTTAAAAGAAAAACTTGAAGACATTGACATTGCAATACAGCTTGTAAACCTGTCTAGAACAAGATGGACCGCACGAGCAAAATCTGTTAAGGCTTTAAATCAGTGTTTGGAGAAGGTTATTGATCTTCTTCAGAGCATCTCAAGTTATAAGATTTTTGATACTAACACGAGATATAAGGCAATGGGACTTCTGAAAAAAGTAACAACTTTTGATTTCATTATTACTCTTTTCTTCATGAAGAATATCATTGAGAAGATAAAAATATTAACAGAAATCTTAGAAAGTCCAAACTTCAATGTCATTGACAGTATTAATGTAATTGAAAGTACTACCAAGAACATACAAAATATCAGTAACGATGCAGATGCTATGAATAATTTAATTGAAAGTGTAGTAATAATTTCTAGGAAATTACACATTGATGCAGAAAACTATTACGGACGACACCATAGATTAATAGCAATGGAGATGAAAGCTTTTTACCGGAAAGAATTCAAAGAGGTTATTGACTCTCTAGCCATGGGTTTAACCGAAAACTCGGCAGCATTAAAGGAAATATTTGCCCCTATCACTAAAATTTATAGTTTTCCGTTAAATAAGGATAATTTGAGTATTGAAAACTTAACAAAAGCAAGCAAACCTTTTCCTCCTGGATATAAGGATCATATTCCAGACGTTCATGTGCTGAAAGGCCAGATGGAAATTTTGATAGATATCTGTTTAGAAAAAGAAGATGAAGATTTTAAGTCATCAAGAACACCAGCCAAGACGCTGCAAGACATTTTGTACAATGTTGTGAAGTTAAAGGATATACTGAAACAAGTCCATAAACTATGCATTTTTTTAATCACAGCTGCTTATGGTGTAGCATCAAATCAGCATTCTTTCAGTCAACTCAAGATTGTAAAATCACATCTGAGAACAACAATGAGTGACGATGGATAGTCTCATGCTACTGAAGTGAACATCTTGTTAAACGATGGGTTCAGTTGAAGAAACGTCATATTAAAATCAAACAGTAGACAAAAAATGATAGACTGATGATAAAATATTGTGCGTATAAGTTTTGTAATGAAATAATATTTTCCATATTACTTTGTACTAACTCATTTCCGTTAAATTTTAAACTGCTATCTATGCTGCCAGAATGGTTTGTAAAGTTTATTGGATTTGTAAATTGTAACATTTTTTTGGACTAATACAATTTCACTATGAATGGGTTAAACTTTTAGACGTTTTTTGAATTGAATATTTTGTATATATGTAAAGGAATCTATGTTTTGTTAATAGAAGTTAATAAATACTGTTAATTGGCAATTCATGAGAGTGAATGCAGTGTAGTATAAAAATCAGTAGATTTTGTAAATAAGACAGAAATTATTTTCTTGAATTCTTGAATTATAAAAAACAGTTGTGAAAACTATGTTAAGTAGTTGGGAAAAACAAGTTCTCTTCACCTCCCCCCCCCCCTGGAATTTTCTCACGCAACGCCCCTGAAATTGTGTGTATTTACAATATTTGGTCAATCATTTTAAACAAAAACAACAAAGCAAACCTTTGGGTTTAACAACTAAAATGTAAAGAGGTTTTCATGTGTTTTAAATTCAGAACAATTAGAAAAAATGCCTCTAACTATGTGTTTTCTGCCCCATATTTTATACAAACTTGGACAATAAAAGCACTCTTTTTGCAGACAAAGTACACACAAATGTGATGTCTAACAACCATATAATCCCATATCAACTAGTCACATGATATTGTTATTAAATTAAATTTATTATTAAATTAGTTATTTGATGTAACTTTGAATTTTTAAAAAGCATAAAAATCACAAAAGCTGCCACATCTCGACCGTTTTTTCAAAGGCAAGATTCCTACTTTAAGAGCTATACCTTTGCACAGATAAAAAATATCTTGCTTCTATTTTTTTTTTCCTGAAAGATACATGCCAAAGCTTCATTCTATTAAATTTTGAAACTTCCATAGTTGATATTAAGGTTAGAATAAAATTTGTAAAGCATCCATAATCTCGTTTTAAAGAGGCTTTTAGTGCCATACCCTATACTTTAGGTCCCTGTACACAAACCACAAGTGTTAAAGAGCTAATTTTTTGTCAGGTTATAGCCAACACATATATGTAAAGAGTTTTTGATATTTTTTAAAAACTCCATAACCCTAAAGTGAAAAAAACAAACAAAATAGAGCCCCGTTGTAAATAGATTTACAACGGGGCTCCAAGTGCGATCAGTAGTGTTATAAAACTTTAAATGTGTTTTTCTCCTTTAACTATAGAGATTAGATTTTAATGTTGACATCTGGTGATACCTGAGATCTTGCAGATTAATGCCCCATCGGTCCTTTTTTTGGTCCTCAAAGTTGAGGTTGGGACCATTTTTGGATAGGTGTGAAAACTTTCAAAATCTGTTAAAACGCAGAAAATAAGACGCTTTACTAGAAAAATGAAAAATATAACCATTTTTTAATTTTTTTTAAATAAATGCAACCGTTCCAAATGCACGAGCACCATTAATTTAAAGCTTTTTTGCGTCATTTTTTTCCTGCGATCTAATTTTGTAGTCACACTATATCGATTGCGCTAGGCAAAATATACTGCTATAGCAGTATATTTTGCCAAGCGCAATCGATATAGTGTGACTACAAAGGGTTATGGTTGTTATTTAGTATTTAAAAATACTTAATAACAACCATAACCCTTAAAAATAATACTTTATTGAGTGATTTTTAATCAATAAATTAAGAGAACATCATAACAGTTGAAACTTTTATACAATTTTTTGTTTCTAGGACTTTAGTTTGCCAGGGTAATATTAATCCTACTACAAGTTTTGAATGAACTTTTTAAATTTTTACTGTAAGGATAAAAATCATTTTTAATCAATTTTTGTTGATTTTACTGTTTTATTTTTAAAAGAAACAACCTGTTCTGATTAAGGAACCAAAGTATTTTAATTTAGAGAACCAGTTGCCTTGATTGGAACAAAATAGTATCTTTGCAAAAACAAATTTATTTCCAATAACAGTGCAAGAATAAGAGAATTATTCAGGAGAATTAGAAACCACCGAGAGATCAGTTGGCAGAGCGGGAGACTTTCTGATGCGAAGTTGACGATATCTCTAGGTTGCTGGTTCAAATCCGGCTCAGTGTACGTTAAACATTTTGTGCGGCCGTGGCTAGAACGTTTGCTTTATAAGCAGGAGAGTCAGGTTCGAAACGAGGTTTGGGCATATTTTTGCGTCACGGTAAGGAAGGAGGCGTGAACTTCCTGGTTAAATGCACTTCCGCAGTGTTCTGTGACAAGACCGTAAGGTCTTCTTGAGGCACCTAAAAAAAAAAAAAAAAAAAGGTTAAATGCTTTAGTAGTCTTAAAGAATTAGTAGTGCAGAGCAGCGAACATAAAGAGCTTCGGTAATAATGTCTAATACTTCTAAAAGATTAGTCATATACGAACGATTTCGAACAAACCCATGTTGACGACGGGATAACAAATTATAGGTGTAAAATTGGTCTGCCATAGTGTCGCAAAGTAACTTTTTCAATACCCGTACCCTTTAAAGTATCAATAGATAATACAAGCTTCCAAAATTTTGCTATAATATAGGGAGCTGACGTCTGGAGAACAGATTGTATTAGTTCTAATACTGAACACTGGTAAGCTTAGGTTACTTCTGATCGGAGAGAACGATTTGGAAAAATGAAACAATCTGCAATTGATTTATTATCAACTAGTTGATTTAAGTCAAAAAAAAAAAAAAAAATTAAACTTCACAAGATTTTTGACTGCTCACATATGAGTAGAGCCATTTTGGATTGGATTTACAACTTGAGATAATGTAATTTTCATATTTATTGATAGCTTTTGTAACTCGTTTTTTGACGACACAAATTTGTTTATTACAAATTTATTTATAAACTTTGGCATATATATAATTCTGACATTTATAAAATTCGCCGAATGGTCACACACGAGCAGTGAACGCCCGAGGGAAGAAACGAAGTACATTAGAATAGAGGAGAATTATTTTTCAAACAAAGCATATTTTGACAGTTGTCAAGACAAAAATAAAGATTAATAGAGGAATATTTAAAATATAAATAAGACAGACAATGCACCTAAGCAGTACTAACAATAATAATAAAAAATAAAAAAAAACTGTTATATAAATACTAATATGAACTAAGATAAACAAAAAATATATCACCAAACAAAAAATATATTAAAAAATAAAAAGTATGCATTCAACAATGAAATACCTTAGAAAGGAAAAAAAAACATTAATGCCAATCTGTAAACATAATTTGTGTAGTGATTAAGTAATAAACATCTCCTCAGAGTCGCGTCTATTATTACTGGCGTTTCGATGAGGATCAGCACTTATAACTAGTTTATCCCGTCAGACAAACGTCATCGCCACTTATGCTTTACCCCGCGACTTACGCCTATTCCATACTGCAGTAAAAAAGGATTCACTACAAATAGCCAATACCCAACCATACCCAAATTTGTAAAACACTAATATTTTTTTGATGATATGAAAAGTGTTAATCTACTGCACAATATAAGTAAAAATAATTAAATAAATCACTTACCATACCAACGGTAGAAAAAACTACGCACAATAAATTAAAATTCAAATAAAAACGCCAGAAACAAAACTAAAAACAACTAAAGTGTGTATACAAAAAATGCTAATAAATTTTGGCCAAATTTGAGCCATTTTGGATTGGATTTACAACTTGAGATAATGTAATTTTCATATTTATTGATAGCTTTTGTAACTCGTTTTTTGACGATACAAATTTGTTTATTACAAATTTGTTTATTATAAAGTACACGTGTAATATCTTTATGATTAGATGAAGCGCTCTGGAGTTTCTTGAGTAGACAAAATACTTCTCTGCATATTTAACTGCTGGATTAAAACATTTAGGATTTCATTTATATAACAAAATATTGTGGTACATTTAAGGATATACAAGTCACACAGTTTATTGTATTCTAGACAGAAAAGTTCGAAACATTCGTCAGCTGGCTTGCCATAAAATAAATTAACCCAATCAACGGCATCAAGACATTTACTGAATTCAACGTAATTTTTTTTGCTGTAATTGATTTTGGTGAAGCTAATACATTCGACTTTATTTTTAAAACTTATAAATTGTATAACTATTGTTCTCTGCCTATTTTTTTTTTTTTGTTCAATTCGAGGGGTCCTTTAAATTGGATACTTTATAGGTAATAACCAAATTTCAATATTATTGTAAAAAAATAATGTAAAAAAAAAAAAATAATAATAAAGAAAATAAAACAACAATGACTCTGAGTTTCAAAAATCACATTAAAAAAAACTGAATTTTTAAATAAAACAAAAGTTATCAAATATTTATGAAACGGACAGATATATTACAATTATTACTAAAATCAAAATGTAAAAAAATGCATATACAATGAAAATACAGATAAATAAAATAAGCAAATTCAATTAAAACTTTGAAAACCTTGTTCGTTGGTTACTAACAAAACTATGTTTGTAGATTAAAATTTCAAAAGAATTTATCAGTTGATAAAACAGTCGATATCTTTTTTCGTTAAATAAAAATAAAGTTTTATCAAAAGTAAAAAAAAAAAACATTGTATTCAGATTTACTGAGAAAATAAGAATTAAAATTGCGTCCGTATTTAAATAGAAAAAGATTTTTAAAACCTTCTCTACTCGTCGTCCATTTTTTTAAAAAGCAATCTGTTAGATTTGACAAAGTAATTACAACGAGAATTTAAAGTCTTTACAAAGCTTTCGTACAAAATAATTTAATATTCCTCCATGGCGATAATACAATATGTCAAGGTCTGAATCAAAACGGGACTTGACTTGAAAGGTTCGACCATTGTCAAGCTATAAAAACAAATAATAATACCCCAAAAATAGTTCTAATCCACTTCAGGTAAATTTAACTGAAAAACAAAACAACTAAGAAAAGCTTTTGGAACGCTTTATTTTGATAAAACTGAGAACCTAAGATAATATTGAAGATCAGACAATTAAGGAACTCACTGATAAGCTCAGTTTTAAAAGTTTTATCATTTATTTGCCTTTTATTTTATTACATTGATTGATTTTTACTGATTACTATCATCAATCAACTTTAATTAGGATTTAATTTAATTTATTGAGATATATTCAATAATTTAAAGACTATTTTGCCTTGATTTAAAAATATATTTACTAAAGATACATAATAATCTTTTATTAGTATCAACTTAGAATATTTCTAATGTGAAAGATACTTATAAAATAATTCCTACTTTTTTAAAGAAACTTCATGTTCATAAATGTTGAAAAAATATTGAATTATTATTTTTGGATTCATATTTAATATTTAAAACATTTTTATTAATCCTGTATCTAAACAGACAACTAAAATAATAATAAAAATAATAATTAAAAAAGTAGTAATTAGAATTTAATTTAATTGCTTTTTTGACATTTTCTTATACCACCAGACTAAAATTACAACATTGATGTTGAACAATTGTGTTATTTCCGCTACATTACAAATGTTTGTGTGGCAAAATGCAAGTTTTGTATTAGATTTGTGACCTAAGAAGAGCAGCTATGTCCAGGGCCACCTTCCGACTTTATCTTTCTTTTAACATTTTTTCTTTAATGCTTTGCTTTTAACTAAACTACAAATGTTTTTAATCGAAGCAACTTTCGATAAAGTTCTAGACAGTTTATTTTCTGATAGGGGCTGTCCATAAATTATGTCAACAACAGGGAGGGGAGGGGATGGGGTCTGAAATTTTATCTACAATTATTGACAAGGGATAAGAGGGGGGGGGGGGGGGGGAAGGTGGTCATGACAAGTTGACGTCAACAATCTTACTTTTTTAAATAAAATTGTTTACTTGAAAAAAAAAAAATTAGGCAGCCTTTGCAGTCCAGTGCTCAGCCTTTAGTATCTATTTATATTCCTACTTTTTAAAAACCGTGTTTTAAAAAATCTGACACATACAGCACAAAATAGGCAAACACCAGATGTTTACTCATAACATATTATTTTTTCAAAGTTGTTGTTGGTTAGTCTGTTGTGCAAAAGAAAAAAAAAAAATGTTAATATAATATTAAAATATTAAATGTTGGAAGCTCTTTAAAAACTAAAACTAATCATAAATTTTAACGGAAGAAGGGGGCAGTAAGTAAAAATCGCTTAAAATATTTTTTACCTAATTAATGGACAGCCCCTAGCATACATTTAACATCTATTTTTTTAAGTGTCTAAGGCTACCCTATCATTAAAATAAATAACCTTTGTCCTATCATTAAAAGATATAAAATAAATAAATATAAAAAATTCCATAAAAAAATTGAATCAAATTTAGTTTGACTGCAAGAAGCCAAAGTAACATTCAAATCTTGTTCAATTGACTGCAAGCAGCCAAAATGATTTAAAAAATTGATCAAAGAAGATTTATTTATCCTATTTCTCTGCGGGCATAAATAAAATGAAAAAGAATTTTTTTAAAATACAAGTGAAGGAATTTTAGTTGTTTAACTTTTGCATAGTTTTTTCTAAATTTATCTTAACCATTTTTTTTTCCACCATTAAATCTATCTTTGTAACTATCGTGTTTCACTATTAAATTTATTTTTCTAACCATTTCACAAATTCTTTTAAATAGTTTTATTCTAAAAACAACTTATTATAGCCATTTTGTTTCACAAATTCGTTCTTTTAAATATCTAGTTTTATTCTAAAAACAACTTATTATAACCATTTTGTTTCACAAATTCGTTCTTTTAAATATCTAGTTTTATTCTAAAAACAACTTATTATAACCATTTTGTTTCACAAATTCGTTCTTTTAAATATCTAGTTTTATTTTAAAAACAACTTATTATAACCATTTTGTTTCACAAACTCGTTCTTTTAAATATCTAGTTTTATTCTAAAAACAACTTATTATAACCATTTTGTTTCACAAATTCGTTCTTTTAAAGATCTAGTTTTATTCTAAAAACAACTTATTATAACCATTTTGTTTCACAAATTCGTTCTTTTAAATATCTAGTTTTATTTTAAAAACAACTTATTATAAAAACTAAAAAAATCCATTTTGTTTGCAGACAGAAACATACTCTCAGGTGAACAAAAACACAATGCAAGTAAAATAAAAGGAAAAAATCCCTTTAAACAAGATTTTACATTCATTGAAATAATAAAAAAGAATTTAAAGTGAAAATATAAATAATATAATAAAATAATAAAAATATTAATAATATAATAAAAAAATCAAGCATAAATCAACCTTAACATTGACAATACTATTTGGTTTAACTTCTTCAGTAATTTCGATATTGAAGTTTTCTTTGCCTGTTAACCCAAGAGTTTCAGATGATTGACCATCTAAAAACTCTAAAGGAGCAATACCCATGCCTATAAGATTGCTTTTATGTGTTGGATCAAAACTCTCTGCAATCACTGCTTTAATTCCCTATTAAAAAAACTTTATATTACTAGAAAAGATAAAAAAAATTTTTAAATAAAATATTTAAAAAGATTTTTAAGCATTTATTCTTAAAATAAAGTATGAACCTGCATCCAAGGTCCTTTTGCAGCCCAATCTCTTGAAGATCCACATCCATAATCTTTTCCTGCTAACACAACTAAATCTTTATTTTCTCTTTTATATCGCTCAGCAGCTTCATAAATATCCATCTTTTAAAAATCAAGAGAATATTTTTCTTTTTTAATTCAACACAAAAATAATTAAAAAAAAAATCAGCAATTTTCTAAAACAATAATTAAAACAATTGAACCATGAAATAATGATGTACTAAAACATGAAATAATGGTATACTAAAACATGAAATAATGATGTACTAAACCTATATACTGAAATACTATAAACTGAAATAATGATGCATTAAAGCATGAGTAGAATAACAAACATATTATGTATATTGTTCACATATAAATACTTTTTTACAGTTCTAATAAACAAATACTGTCATACATTTTAAATTAATCAAGTTCAACCGTAATACATAAACACTGCTTTAAATTCTTTATAAATAAAAAGTATTTTGCACTCTTTATAAATAAAGAATGTATTATCTACTTTATGAATATAGAACAAAATAAATGCTAAATAAATTTCACCTCATCACCTGATGGCCAGTGTTTAGTTCTAGGACCAACTTTTCCAATAATTTTGTTGAAAATGCGGATGTTTCCAAAGGTTCCTCGTGCCATTACTTCAACATTTCCTCTTCGTGATCCATATGAATTAAACTGTTTTGAGGATAAACCATAACTTGCTAGATACTTTGCTGCAGGGCAATTTCTTGCAATCATTCCAGCTGGTGATATATGATCTGTTGTGACAACGTCTCCAAATTTAAGCAATACAGAAGCATTCTCAATACTTTTTATAATTGGTACTTCTAAAGTCTATTTTGCAAAATGAAAAATACTTGTATATAATATAATTAATATATATATATTACAATTAATATATATATATATATATATATATATATATATATATATATATATATATATATATATATATACATATATACACACACTCAAATATATACACACACATATTCATACCAATTGATCAAAGAATGGAACGTTCCGTATGTAAGTTGAGCGAGAATCCCATGGAAAAAATAATGAGTCAGCAGTTTTTAACTTGTTCCAAGCATTATTTTCATTATTTACTGATAAGTAAACTTGATGAAACAAGGATGGAATAATACATTTGAGCTCAGTCTCCTATAAAATAATATAAAATCTTTATACTTGTACTTTGCAAATTATTTTTAGTAATATTAATTTAATGTGACTATAAAAAAAACAGGAGATTTTTTATAGAAGCTACATGCAAATGAAAACTTAAACCATTACACATACATAAATAAAAGTTGTAGATACATGAAATAACTAAGTTATATTAAGTAAATACATGTTACTAAATCGTAAATAAGAAAATTTTAATTTAAAACTCTGAATCGTACCTGTATTTCTTCTCGTGTTGGCCATATTTGATTTAAATAAATTGGTTCACCATCTTTATTATGACCTTAAAAATACCAATTTTATTACACTAAAGTTCTTTTAAAATTGATTTAAAAAATTTTAAAATATTTACTGTAAAATTATAATAAACATAAATAACAAAAATTGATTCCTTAAAATAAACATAGATAACCTATTGGTTCCTTTTCAAAGTTTATATCAATTGTTCCAGCAATAGTGTATGCAATTACTAACAATGGAGAACCAAGATAGTTAGCAGATACAAGAGGATGCACACGAGCTTCAAAGTTGCGATTGCCAGAAAGAAGACCACAAGTCACCAATTCACCCTGAAATTATTAAATAAAATAAGTGTCTACTGTTAATTTTAGATTAAAAAATATAAAAACTCAAATTTAGATTTAAAAGCATATACATTGAAATTAATGTTTATTAAATAAAATATCAGATACAGATGTTCATTGGATGAAGTTTTAAAATTCATACAAAAGTTTTATAATTAGAAAAAGTACAATTTCTATTAAAAAAATTGACAAGAAAAAATTATTTATAAAAATCAAAATCAAAACTCTAACTTACAGATTTTATAGCAGAAGATACCTCTTTAGGAAGAGGTTCAAATTTTTCATTTACACCAAATGCTTTAATATCAAATCTACAAACAAAAAACATGAAGTAAGATAGTACTATGATGTAAGATTGCAATATTTACTTGAATTATTCAGTTTTGACTTTTTATCTCCTTAAGTTATTTAGTTTGACTTTTTTTACTCCTTAAGTTATTCAGTTTGACTTTTTATCTCCTTAAGTTATTCAGTTTTGACTTTTAACTGGTAAATTTGTTTAGTTCAACTTTTTTTACTCCTTAAGTTATTTAGTTTTGACTTTTTATATCCTTAAGTTATTCAACTATATATTAAATCTAGTATTTATAGCATTAAAAAATAAACTTGCATAAAATTTAAATTACCCTAGACTTTTAAGATACTTTTCAACTCCACTTTCTTGAAGATAACAGCTGACAACAGCTGATCCTGGGTTAATACTGGCTTTAATATAAGGTTTGAGCGAAAGACCTGCATTTACTGCATTTTTAGCTAACAAGCCAGCACCAAGAATTACAGAAGGGCAACTTGTGTTAGTACAACTTGATATAGATGATATAACAATGGAACCTAATAATATTATTAAACAATTATAAAAAAATATTTGAAGAAATTTACTAATTTCAAATTCTTAAATAAAGATGTAATCACCGTGTTTTATTGTAAACTGATTATTATTATACATAAATGAAGCAGAAGTATTGTGTCTATTTAACGGAACTCCAAATCCTTTCAATCCAATTTTCTCATTTAGACATCTTTTAAAATCATTATTTAATTCCTTCACCTCTACTCTATCATTTAGTCGCTTGGGACCAGAAAATGTTGGAATAACATTGGCTAGGTCCATTTCCAAAATCTAGAATTTACAAAACCGTTATAAAAATTATTATCAGTTACATGAAAAACTGCTTACATTCAAAAATATAAACAAAATCATGTTTGCCTCTGTAAAAATAGGATCTTGTTCTTCATTGTTGTAATCACGAAACATATTATTGGCTTTTAAATAAGACTCTATATATTTTATCTCTTCTTCTGTGTGACCTACAACAAAAAATAAAAATATTTTATAATAACAAAAAAACTTAAGATAACACAATAACAATATTTTAAAATAGTAACAGCAAACCTGATTGTCTTAAATACAACAGAGCAACATTATCAGCAGGGAAAAACCCAACTTGGGCGCCATACTCAGGACACATATTAGCAATAGTTGCTCTATCAGCTATTGATAAAGAAACAACTCCTGAACCAAAAAATTCAACAAACTTTCCAGCAACTCCGGCTTGACGTAGATGCTAAATTATTAAAACATTTTAGATTTATTCAAAAACTTATTTAAATATTTAAAGTAGTGTATCACCGTTACTATTCAAATTTCAAAGAAGTCTTTTTTAATGTTATCTCTTTTTACCAACAATACAGTACAATATAATGTTATACACATATCTCATCTGGACTAAATAGATGTTACAAATATTACAAGTATGAAATACATTCACAGAAAACTAGGATTTTGCATTTTCATACTATCAATTTATGTTTTTGTAAACATATATCAATGTATAATATATATAGAGAGAGATTTGTGCCAAAATTCAATTCAATTTGCTAGTTCCCTAAAAACCAAGGTGAAGATTTGGATAAATAAATTTTGGAGTTTTACTTAAATTACCTTAAAGTTGTTCATTTTTAGAATAAAGATGATGAAAATCTTTTCAAGTATTATTACCAGTTGAATACTGTAATACTATTTGTAATATTTCTGACATTTTTAACAATGAAAACAGATTCATAAATTGACAACAAACAGATTGAAAATCGGCAACAAACATTACACGGGTCAACAAAGAATTTCATCAGAGATAATTTGGGGTAGCCTGGATACAATTTTTGAAATTTCAAACAGTAATCAGATTTATTCGTGTTTTTGTTACAAGTGAATAATTTTATTATATGGCTTTTTGTTTATTGTTACTGCTATGATTGGACAAAAATACTGTCATAATCTTTTATCTAGTCTTTGTATATAAACCAGTTTAACTTGATTTTCTGGATAGTTTTTAGTTTCAACTAGTGATGTACCAATAGCATTTGTGGCCGATGGATGGGAAAAGGCCGATACTGATGCCAATACAAATGAATTAACTAATTATTAAAATTTTGAAAATATAAAACCATACAACTTTAAATCGTGTAAATTTTTTCATGGAATCAGTACTGATAAACAGATACTTGGATGGTATACTGGTAAACAGATACATGGAATCAGTACTGGTAAACAGATACTAAATCAGAGCCAAACCATTATTTTAAGAAATATTAGAAAAACTCAGTTAAAAAAATATACATTTTTTAGTTTTTTTTCCAATTTAAAGAAAACTTTAGGAAAATAAATACAATTATAGAGGAACGCTTTTTATTTCAAAAACTATTAAATTATCTAAAAAGAAAATGGTACTAAGATAAGCAGTTTACTTAGAATTCTTTATTAATTTATTAGTAATTGAGATATCTAAACAACAATCATATAGAAATATAAAAGGCTATACTTGAACACATAGATAACAATGCTTAAATAGGTTACTTTTAAGTATAACAATAGAATAACACAAAATAAAATTATTCTAAAAAAAACATTATGGTAATAAAAGTATAAGTACATTCAGCTGTTAAATTAAAGCTTATAAACATCATCTAATAAATAATAACAAACAAATTAATATTAATATATAAATTAATATATATATATATATATATATATATATATATATATATATATATATGTGTTTATATATATATGTGTTTATATATATATATATAATATATATATATATATATATATATATATATATATATATATATATATATATATATATATATATATATAAATAATAACAATAAACAAATTAGTCTGTAAACAAAGTCAAAATAAACAATTTCTCAAAAAAATTTTAAGTAATGCATAAAGTTTAGTTTATTTATTATTTAATTATTATCATAATGCAGGATAAAAATATTAAAATGCCATTGGTTAGAAAATCAGCCAATTAATAAAAAAAGGCTGATGCTGATAGGGCAAAAAGTGGCTGATTAAGCCCATGCCAATTAATTGGTACATCACTAGTTTTAAATTCATGTGAAGTTTCATAGTAATAAGGGTCATTACATATGAAATCATCCAGACCATGTCACCACTACATCTCAGAATTGCTTTATTTTTACATCGTTTGCAGTCTATATTAAATAAATAATAACGACAAATATTTTAGCTAAAAATATACACAGGTGTTTGAGATACTGTCAGTTGAAATAATGCTGATTCAGCATTTCAGGGGTTATCTGAAAGACAAAAAAAACTCAAATAGATTTTTGCATGAAGAATTCAAAAATATAACTCTTAGACTTGATAGTCTCAAGAAGTGCCTTTTTTTAATATTTTTCAAAATTATAGACTTATAAATTATTGAGTTTTGAAGCTAAAATAGCAGCTGCCAAGTCAAAATTGCTGACAAATATGATGATTGGATATCATTACTTTATCCTTGGTCTACTAAAAAAAATTATATTCGTCCATTGTCTCTACAATATTTAATCAAAGTAAGCACTCAAAAACAAAAGTTTGACAACACAATAAACACATTTACAAAAATGGTTTCATTAGCATATATTGATGAAGCTTCTTTAAAACAATAAATTTGAGAAAGACATTTTAATGTGTGAAATCAAAAAGAAAATTTCTGTAACTGACTCTTATCCCCATGAAGTGTTCATTTTAAACTTTCGTCCATTTTAAACTTTTTTTTTGAAATTTTACCCTGGGTTTTTACCAGTGATGACATTTTATTTAAAAACGCTAAATACCAAAAATTTTGAATTTAGAATGGATTTTATATCCCCCACAAGACATTGGAAGTTCAAGTTTTCTTAATGGGGATCACATAATTTATTAGACAATCACTAAGGAATAATTCTACAAAAAATTATTAATCTATGACTTATTGTACTTATACCACAAGAGATTTGTTTTAAAAGACCACAATTTATTTGACAATCACTAAGGAATAATTCTACAAAAATTTATTAATCTATGGCTTATTGTACTTATACCACAAGAGATTTGTTTTAAAAGACCACAGATATTGCGTAACATAATTCAGTTTAGTCTTATTCCAATACATTTCAAACATTATAATATCGATACTTTTGTTCCATTATGAATTTAATATTTTGAAATTGCATTTAAGGAAGTCATTAAGTCCTAATTCTCTTGAGACAACAATAGTTCTTAAAAACATGCTGCAACGTTAATATGTTTAATTTACAATGTTTTAAATGAACCTTATTCTGTATCATTTTAATGTTGCAAAGTATATATCTAAATGTATAGTCAATAACAGCGCTTATATTACAAGCTTCAGTCATGTATTAAACCACGACAATGGCTCCCATACTAAAGAAGATTGGTAGACCTAGTAAAAGTTTTGGAAATAATGTATCTATTGATGCAGTAGAGTCAGTACTTAGATCAGGAAAAAAACGTTCACTACATTCGAAACAAATTCCAGCTGTTGCTATTAACAAAAATATCGCCAATAAAAAAAGCAGATTTTCTTTTCATTTAAATCATTGGATTGTTGGTTTTTCCTTAGAAAACTTTAAAGGAGGAAAGCCACCATTGAATAGAGCTATATTGCAAAAATATCTTTTTGAGAGAGAAAACAATCTTAGAAAAGAAACAAGATTCATTGCAAATCATCTAGTTAGCGAAATTGTTGAAAACTTTTGGCTACCTGCTCGTATTCCAAAGAAGCATAACAAGAAGGACTGTGCTAATCAGATTGTCTGTTTGGTAAAAGAATATGAGACACTGTAAAAAATTCCTGAAAGCAGAAGACAAAAAGAAAAGTAAAGCAAGAAGCTACACCTTTTACAATTAAACTGGACAGTCTGTTTGATATATCACATACAGACACTTACACATTGCTGAAACACTCTGGTAACGACAAGTGGCTTATTGACTGGAAATTTCTAAAAAGCCAACGAAAGTTTCCTCAAGTGGGCTCAATGGCTGGAGTTGACAGAATACTTGCTGAAAAAGAGAAACAACGCTACATCAAACTACAGTATCAGGAAAGAAAGAAAAGAAAGGAATTGCTTCATATTAAGAAACAGCAACTCAAATGTTTAACCATTACTGATAATAATGAAGTCTACTAGGGCGACAAATTTTCTTCAGATATTGCGGAAGAAGATGAAAGAAATAAAAGTTTTTCAGTGAAAGAGAAAAAAAAAACATTTTGACGACAAATTGCAAATCAGCGATAATGATGAAAATTTTAACAAGAGAACTATTAAAAGAAACGTATACAGTTGCTGATGGATCCGGTATTAGTGAAAGACAACAGCTACTTATTTTGGGAAAGACTTTAGCATTAGGTGGAGCAGTTTTAAATGATGTTACACTTTCTAAATCATCAGTTCATAGAGCAAGATCAGCTAACAGAATTGAAGAAGCTAAATTAATTGAAGAAACTTGGATTCCACCTGAATATTTGGAAATTCATTGGGATGGAAAAACTTTCAAGCAAGCTACTGGAAAAAAGGATGAGCAACTTGCTGTGTATGCAGGGCCACCTCCTAAATTGCTGAACCTAGTTGATAAATAGCAATTAAAAACATCTATTGTTGCACTTGTCTATGATACAACATCTGCAAACAGTGGAGCATATAATGGAGCTGCAATTCTAATTGAGAAGTAAATTGGTCGTTCTCTACTCTGACTTGAATGTAGACATCATATTCCAGAACTCTTTATAAAAGCAACATCCAATGCTATTTGTGGTTCGAACAAATCACCAAGAGTTCAGTTGTTTGAAAGGTTCAAAGAAGAATTTCATTACCTTGACAAGAATACAAAAGAACTTAGAATGTGGGACTGGCCTCATGATCAAAATAGTTTTTTATTTCAACAAGCACTTGAAGTAAAGAAATGGGCAATGGATTGCTTTTTTTCGGTGACATGTTAAAAGAGGTTTCTGCATTCGGTATGCTGGTTCTGATCATCATGCAAGGTGGATGTCAAAAGCCATTTATTATACAAAAATATTCCTACTATCTCGTACTTTTGAACTTTCTGATGAAGAAGCAAGAAAGGTTGAGAGGATGGCTGAATATATTTGTCTTTATTACGCAAAGTACTTTCTTCAATTTGCTATTACTTCTGCTGCTCCAGCTAATGACCTGCATTTCTATTATTTTTGTGGGGGATCTAAAAATTGTCCGAAATTCAAAATTTTTGGTATTTAGGGTTTTTAGATCAAATTTTATTACTGGTAAAAAAACCCCAATTAAAATTTCAAAAAAAAGTTTAAAATGGACCACCCTTATGCTGCATTACAACTAATGCATCAGATATGCACAATGAAAGTGTATTAGGGTGTAGTGAAATAACTTTTTTTTGAAATTGAAAATTTAAATACTTTTTTTAGATGTCCAAAGAAATTTTAAGATATACTGTAAATTTTTTTTTTCCTAACTTTTTTTTTTGTTTTTTCACCTACTTAAGGCTGAGAAGATTTTTGTTAATTCACCTACTTAAGGCTGAGAAGGTCAATACAGACGAGGAGGCTACTTATTTGTGGTATGACCCTCTCTTAACTCTATAACTCCGAAACACGAACCTTGACAAACAAGGCCGCTGCGTGAGAGAAACGAGTTGAGCGCGGTACTACCAGGGACGTGGTGGGGATCGAACTCAGAACCTCTCGCTTATGAAGTGAGCGCTCTATCACTACACCACTACATATCTTCAAAATCACAATCACATAAAAAAACAACCTTATACTCAGGTTTTCTTAAGTCTGTAAATTTATCTATTGTTAAACATGCAATGTTTACTTTTAAAATTATATTGTGCATTTTCTTGATTTTTATGTGGAAATTTTAAAGATGTATTTTATCTAGTAGAATTATAAATAAAGACAGAGATAACAAGAAATAAGTCCACGAATAACCATATTAACAATTTTCTTTTTGTTTATATAAATTTTTTTTTGAAGGTTAAATCAAATATTGAAATAAATATTTTTATAAGCATTTAATTTTATTATTTAAAATAAATGACTAAGCCTTAGTCTAAAGGTTTAAGGTTAACTTCATAGTTCATGTATATGTTTTAAGGAATCCGAAACATTTAATATTGTTTAAAGTTTATTTCTTTTATTTTATTAAAATTTATGAATAAAATAAAAAGGACACGAAGCAGGATAACCAGACAGCTTGTTACTTATAAGAGTGTGTTTATTAATAAACCTATATTTTAATTGAAGTAGAAAAGCATCTAGAAAAATAGAATGGATATTTAAAAAATATTTAAAACTTATTAAGAAACTTAAACAATATTATAAAATCGTACTGTATAAAAAGTGTTGCATTATGAAAAAGTTACTAATGGTCCGCTAAAACGCGCGTTAACTTCATCACATAAAACAAAAAAAACTTTATACTCTGATTTTCTTAAGTTTGTAAAGTTGTCTGTTGTTAAAATCATATTTAACCTTTTCTTAATTTTTATGTGATAACAGGAAATAAGTCCAAGAATAACTGTATTAACAATTTTCATTTTGTTTATATAAATTTATTTGCAGGTTAAATCAAATATTGAAATAAATATTTTTTGAAACATTAAATTTTATTATTTAAATAAATGACTAAGTCTTAGTCTAAAGTTTAACAGAGAATTAACTTCAAAGTTTATTCTTTCATAGCAATATTTTTTTAAGTTTTATTAAGCTTTTCTAACTTATTAAAAGTTATAAATAAATTAATTAGAATACAAAGTAATTCTTGTCCAGGCAGCAATAAAGAGTTTATTGATCTTGGTGCTGACATGTTACCCTCTGAATTGCCAACCCTCAGAAACGTTTTGCAATTATTTCTGTTAGAAATGGAGAACTTAGACACCAATCTTCAGTATGTGTCAAAAGAGATAATTCAAGCTGCCAAAAGGTTGTCTTGTAAGGTTAGTTTAATCTAATATTGTAACTTTTTATTATATTTATTACTTTCCTATTATTGTATTTGTTTCAATTTGTTTTATTATCATATTATACTGTATTTAATATCATTAATGATTTTGATTTAGGCTGTTGCACAGTATAAAAAAGTGAATATCAATATTCGAATTCAGCCTAATCACTATATAACTCAGAGAATCGAAAAAGAGTTACTCAAACTGTTTGGGAAAGAGTGAAAAATTCTATAAAAGATAAGTTACATAATGAAATTGACATGTTATTTGATATTCTTTGCTGCAAACACAATATTATATGCAAGGAAGATCCAACTTGCTCTGACTCTAAATGTCCTTATTATACTATTTCTCCAATCTGTAATTGTCCTGTAAACTTAAAAATTTCAAAAATCAAGCTTAAGCTGATTAGAGCTCAAAGAATAAAAGTTGGAATGAAAAGTGCTTACCAAAAACATTGTAGAGACAAAAAAAGAACATACTCGTCTAGCTAAACAATACAAAAGAAAAGAAAAAACAGTTCAGAGTGCTCATCAAAAGTTAGAGTTTAAAAAATTTTATGAGGAGCAGAATAAGAAAGCAGAGTTAAGTATTAACCAGTTTTTGAATGAAAAATTGGATGTAGATGTTATTGAAAAAACAAGTGAATTACCCAATTAATTTATTAATGTCAAAATCAATGATAAAAAAAAAAACTTTTTCATTAATACGAATCACTTTCCTCTTCTTGCTCACAGCTCCATATCTCAAAACTAACAGTTTTGAGATATGGAACAAATAACAGAGAAGTTGCTGCTATTTCTTCTGCAGCTCTTGTAGATCTTAGAATTGTTAATGAAAAAGACAATAAACTGAATATTGACCACCACAGGATTCATAGGGAAAAGAAAAAAGTAATAGAAAAATTTCAGAAGGATGATTTACTGCTGTATCAGTCAGAAGAATAAGAGCATCATTTTTTGATGGGAAAAAAAACTCTTTTTAATGAACAAAGATGAAACAACATTAAAATATTATTCAAAAACAATAAAGATAGACTTCTATACTGTCACTAGTGAACCAGGAGGAAAATATTTATTCAATTTTTCTCCTATTGAACCTAGCCTTGTAGAAAAACCTGTATTAATGATAGCCAAACCTATAGCAGATTGGTGTAAAAACTTAATATAGATTTACAGTATATTGGAGCAGATTCTACAGCTACTAACACCGGTAGGTTAGGTGGGGCTTTAAAAAGAATAGAGGATCTTCTTAATAAAAAGTTAACTTGGATTATATGTATGCTGTTTACTCTTAGACATCTTATTCAAGATCATGATGGAAAAACAACTTCTAATAATGGATTCAGTGGAGTTGTAGGTAAATTATTAAGTTGTGCTACATTACTTCCAGTTGCTCAAGATTTTCTCATAATAACAATTGGTAAAAGACCAATTGAATTAAGTAAAGATGTGATTGATGATCTTTCAACTGATCAGCTCTATGGATATAAAATGATTTTAGCTATACGTTCAAGTAACTTACCTATAAATCTTAAGAAGACAGAGTGTGGTCCTGTTAATCACAGCAGATGGTTGACCACTGCAAATAGACTGCTACGAATCTGGGTTTCAGTTCATGGACTGTCGGGGCAAAACTTTAATAATTTAAGTTGTATAGTTGAGTATGTTGTTGGGGTTTATTATCCAATGTGGTTTGATATTAAGGTAAAGTGTTCTTTTATAAAAGGTCCAAGATATGTTTTAGAAACCTTAAGGTTGGTAAAAATGCAGAACCAAGTTACCAGGGGTATTATTGAAAAATATATCATATCAGGAGCCTGGTTTTCTCTCAGCGAAGTTGTTCTAACAACATTGCTTTGTAGTTCTATAGTGGAAGAGTGGGTTTTTTCAGTGGATTGTATCCTTCAAATCAGAAAAGGTCCTGACAAAGGAGACACATCTGTTCAAGAAAAAACTCATACTTCTTCTTTAAATACTGGTGCTAAGAATCTCACAGAGTTATGTTCTTGGACTCATGTGTTTAAGCCAATTCACACATGTAACTTTACTATTGAGACTATTATTGGTTTTAAAAATAATCACATGATTCCTGATTCCATACCTATCATACACAAAGTATTGAACGGGCTGTGAAACAGACAACAAGAGTTTGTGCTTCTGTTTATGGACATGATTCAAGAGATGGGTTTATCCAAGCAGGTTGCCATCACTAAAAATTTTTACCTAATAACAATAAAAAAATGGACTTGAAACACATGGTTTTTTAATTTTTATATTTTGAATGTGACTACTAAATGGGATCATCCATAGAGAGATTTTCGTAAAAACAACCTTTTTTACCCTTCTTATCTAGCCATTTCTTTTTAATAGCAACACCTTTCTTTCACCCTATTGAAATCCGACAGAAAACTTAAAACTTTTCCTTTTCTCTTAGAAGGAGATATCTTTTATGGATGACCCCAAATAACAACCCATATGATCTAATGTATTTATGTTTTACTAATTGATATAAATCAGTTATTATTAATTTTGTTTATTGCTATTTTTAATTTCTATTATTTAAATATGAGTAGACTTAAAGGTCATTAATATAAAATAAATTATTTGTAATCACTATGACCAGGCTAAAATTATCTTAAAATGAGAAAAAAAAAATTTTGGTTTTGCAGTACTATTTTTCATTAATAGTTTCAGTTTTAAAGGTTAAAAGTTTAACAATCAAGTTTTGATATTTTATACACTTGTCAAATGAAGTTAGTTTCGAAAAACCTATTGTTATTCAGGCTCAAAATCTACAATAAGTTCCCCCTCTAACTACTGCCACTCCTTTAGAATTTCAAAAAACTCAAGTTAAATTTGATTTTTTTTCACTTAATATTTTAAAATTGATTAATGTCTAATAACAAATTTCGAAATTTTAACAAAAACATGTTGTGTTAAAAATTTATGATATTTTATTGTTAATAATTCCCCCTTTTACCTCATTTTGGTAATTTATTTTGAAGTTATGAAAAAAAATTTTTTATAGTATATTTTAAAATCTCTTTAGACAAAAAAAAATTTAAATTTTCAATTTCAAAAAAAAAAAATTCATGCATTTGATAATGTATGCATACATTATCAAAATAAATTTCTAATTGGTGGAAATAAGGTGGTGGAAATGTGGCCGAAATAAGGTGGAATGAAAATTATAAAGATTATAAAAGTTTAATTGTTCTTTTGAAAATGTGCAGAATGTATGCTGCAATGATGTAAGCTATGATATGATGTAAGCCTGATATTCGAGCATTAAAAAGTTGTTTATTGCATGAGTTTATGGACCATATTATTTTTATTGGAGGAAATTGACCAAACATGAGTGGATTTAAGTTATTTTCATTGGAGGAAATTGACCAAACATGAGTGAATTTAGAAAAAAATATTTAGATGATAGAATAGTTTATGGCACAAGGATGTATTATCATTTAATTCCTTAAAGTTTGATTACAATAAGTTAAAAACAAGTGTAGATACTGAAGTATTTGATATTATTTTAAAAAACAAAAAGAAAGAGATTTCATTAAAAATTTAAAAATGAAGAGATTTCATTAAAAATTAAAAAAAATTGACTTAGTCCATGGAGATAAAGTCTGACTATATTGCATGTTTTTATGATGAATTTTGGTGGATAGATATTGCTGGATAGAGATTTACATTTTTCAAAAATCTGAAAAGTTGTTATTTTTGAGTGCTTACTTTGATTAAAAATTAGAGAGACAGTTCATGAATCTTGATTTTTTCACTATACCTAAGATAAAGTAAAGATATACAATCAATATTTTTGCCAGTGATTTCGAGTGATAGCCTCTATTTAAGCTCCAAAAATTAAAAATTTACAAGTCAATAATTTTGAATAAAACTGGATAAACAAGACATTTTTTGATACTATCATGTCCTAAAAGTAGTACTTTTAAAGTCCTCCAAAAAATCTATTTGGTTTTAACACACAGGTTAATCTTAGTTGCCACATAGGTGACCAAGATAAATCATGGAAGCAAATCTGTTCTACTTGTTCAAATGGATAACATGGTTGGATGAACAAAAAGAAATTTTCAATACCGGTCACCTTAGACCTTTTATCTTATCACGTGATTTTTTTTTGTTTTATTTTGATTTTGAAAGCAGTCTATTCACATTCCCAAATTATCAAAATTTAAATCATATTGGTAGCTTTTTGAGAAAACTCATCAGCAAGACTTGTTTGAGCTTGAAAAAACAAAGATTGTTGGGGCTAACTGAAAAACATTTTTATTCTAAAGTTTTTATATATAGTGTTATTTTATTATATATAAAAAACTTTAGAATAAAATTTTTTTATTCTAAAGTATATATATATATATATATATATATATATATATATATATATATATATATATATATATATATATATATATATATATATATATATAAATTGTTGGCTTTGAAAATATGGAAGGTAAATAATGTTTTTTTACAACAAAATATGTCACTTTTAATTACTTGTCTAACACTTTTTTTTCTTTTGTCTAACACTTCAGTGTTGTCTAAAAGCAAAAAACAAAAAAGTATAAAGTTGAGTCATCAGCAAATAGAGCCACTTTAGAAGTAAGGTTGTCAGGAAGATCATTAATGTAGATAAGAAACAATACATGACCAAGGATAGAACCTTGAGGTATCCCAGAAGTTATTGGAAATAAAGAAAAGTGTTGGCTTTCTAGTACGACTTTAATAAGGCAGTTAGAAAAATATGATTTGATAACTTCAAAAATTTTCCCAGATACACCATATGATGCAAGTTTATATAGACCAGCATGCCAAACTTTGTTGAAAGCTTTAGATATGTCAAGAGCAATAGCTCTAGCCTTGCCGCCTCCACCTAATGCACAATAAAACCTTTCAGTCAGAGCAGTTAGCAAGTCAGCGAGAGGATCTAAAACTGCATTGATTGTCTGACAGTAAGTAATTTGACTCAAGACGGGATGTTAGAAAATTATTGTTCAAAGACTAAATTTTATACTAATGTTTATTAATATTTGATTAGATAAGCAATCTCGCATCATACTGAAATAGAACACAGACTAAAGATTTGGGTTGAAGCAGCTATCATTTTATCATTATTTTCTTTTTTTTCCTTTTGAAATAACAATTTTTAATAAGTAAAAAATTTGCAGAAAAACATTTATGATTAAAATTACAAATTTTTCAACGCTATTTGATCAAAAGTTATTAGTAATGCAAAATCACATCACTGTTTTTTAGCATGCCCTTAACTCAACTAAATTAATGCAAAAATCAATGAAATTGAGCCCCCTATTTCATTAATTTTACTAAACAAGTCATGATTTTTAGGCTTGATGACATTCAATTGATGGTTAACATGTCCCCATAAATGTTCATTGGAATTAAACATTAATGGGGACATGTTGACCTGTGAACAGGTCAACATGTCCACTTCAAAACACAAACTTTACTAATTTTGAAGAGTTTTTGAACTGATTTGGCTGTCTAAGATCGTTATCTTGCTGGTAAATATATCCCTGAGGAAATACATCCTTTGCATGAAGTAACATAAGGCTTTTATATAAGTCTTTGTATATTTCATAATCCAGTTCTATTATATCCTAAGATAGTTCTAGTATATCTAATGAGCAGGTCAACACTGTCTCTAAAATAAACAAAAACCATTACATTATTCATATCTATAATAATTTTTCCATTAACAGACTTACTGACTCCATAAAACTGCGCTGTTTTACAAAACAAATTTCCATTTTGAACTGATTTCATGATCACCAGAGATGAGATACATTTTTTATAACCCATGATCTCAATCACTTATAAATGAAGATATTTAGCTATTTCCATAAAGTATATTTTTATAATATCAATAACTCTTTTGAAAAATGCAAATATACATATGTGAACATGTTTGTGTTTTAAACTTGAAGAGTTGAGAGAGGGTTGTAACCACAATAAAGTAGCCTACTCAACTGTAACATAAAACTAATAAATATATTTACTATAGCATATATAGATCAGCAAATGCTTACTAGTTTTGTTTATCTCTATAGCATACAACTTCTTCAGAAAAAGAAGAAAAAAAACAAAGAATAATGAAAGAAAAGATTGTTGCCCCATGCCAAACCTTTAGCAAATGTAGTGGGACTTCTTTGCAGTAGCAGGATACAAGATAGTCAATGTATTTACTGAAGCCCCGGGCAGCAGACTATTCCAGTGTGACATCATGTGCTTATCTAAGAGCCATTTTTTACCACAAACTGTAAATTTATATGTCAAACTATCAACTATATTTACTAACTTTTTAATAATATTTCCAATTAAACTGTATGGGGGAGAATAAATAATTATTGTTGACTTTTTAATCTAAATAAATATTAATATGGGTTAAGTTTTTTTTTTAATTATTTTAAATTTAATTATTTTTTCTCAAAGAAAAAACCAAACAGTACAGAAAGCGAAGTCATTAAAGAACATTGTTCATAAATGACTCTATTAACTGAAATTTATTTACATAAAACAGGAACATCATTTAGTAATGATGTATCAACAATACAAAATTTTTTGATATAATACATTTTTGATACTTGGGATTATAAAGTGTTGATGTGTTTAACAAAAATCTTTTTTAATTTTTGTTCAAACTATGTTTGAACAAAAATTTAAAAAGTTGTTTAAGCTACATAAGTATTTAAATATACTTATGTAGCTTACAGAAATAAAAATAGAGTCATTTATAAAGAAACACTGAAAAGGAAAACTATTGACATGTTTTTATTACTATTTATTCATTATTAGATTTTGAGCGAAACAAGATTACTTCAAATTTCCAACTAAATAATAAATTTTTAAAAACATAAATAAAAAAAAATATAATTTAAAAATGCCAAAAACTTTAATTTAATTATTCATAAAATATAATGTATACATCAACCTATGTTTGGTAGGGGATTAAAATGTTCTTAATACATCTAAAGAGGTTTACAATCACAAAGGAAGTCAATACCTTCACCTATTTATAATGCTTATTTTGTCTGTAATAGCAATTAATACCTTTGTTATAGCAACCACAATATCTGTAGATGTCACATATGGATTTAAAACTCCACTAATTTTGTAGCCTACCACTTTGGGTATAGTCATAGCAACAGCCTTTCCCAACATAACAGATTCTGCTTCAATGCCTCCAACAACTAAAAATGAGAGAACAATATAATAATGGCAAATAATACTTTAACACCATGTAAAAAATTTTATTAAAATAAAGGCACATCAAAATAGTCAATAATTAGTTTTTAATACAATATTTTTCTTGTAAAAAAATATTTAAACTTTTAATAAATGTTAAATCTTTTTATTATCAACAATAATAAACAACAAAAACCGTTAAATAATAACAACCATTAAAAAATGATTGTATATATATATATATATATATATATATATATATATATATATATATATATATATATATATATATATACACACACACACACTGCTACAAATGCATGTTTAGATAACATGTCTGAAGAAGCCTGCCCAGCTTCAATACATACATCAACTAACTTATAGCCTGCTGCCACAAAGAAGTATATACATCAAGCCTTTTTAGTACATCTAGTATAAAATATATATATATATATATATAACAAGCCTGCTTAGAAGTCATGTTCGGTTGCATGCCTTATATAACCACGCATATAATATTTTGTTTTTATAATCAATATTGTAATTTTTTATCATATTTATCATTTTCGTACTATAGTATTTATTTCATATTTTGCATAAAATAAATACAATTATAGGAAAATGATAAATATAATAAAAAAATACAATATTAGATTAACCTATACTTAAAGACCTTTTAGCTGCTTCGTGAATCTCTTTTGACACTTACTGAAGATTGGTGACTAAGATCTCCATTTCTATATTATTATTATATTATACTGATTTTATTAATGATTTTGATTTAGGTTGTTGCACGGGTTAAAGAAGTGAATATCAATATTCAAGTTTAGTCTAATCACTATATAATTCAGAGAATTTAAAAAGAATGGAAAAGAAAATGTTGCTTTTAAAATTTATGACCAACTATTGTTAATAACTCCCCCTTTTACCCCATTTTGGTAACTTATTGTGAAGTTATGATGTTGTAGTATATCTTAAAATCTCTTTGGACATAATATTTAAATTTTCAATTATACATATATATTTAAATTTTCAATTATACATATACATATATATATATATATATATATATATATATATATATATATATATATATATATATATATATATATATATATATATATATATATATATATATATATATATATACTAGATTGTCCCATAAGTTCGCGGGCACTTGAAGCTAATATTTTCAAACATAATTTTTTTTATGACGTTTGACTCAAATCAATTAATGATTGATATTTTGTAGTATTTTTATTCCTCTTTAAAATGGTGTATCGCTTTTTGTAATTGTGATTTAAAAATGTGTCTTTTTAGTTCTAAAATGACGGACGAAAAATACGAGACTCGCGTACTTTTGCGTCACTATTGGAAAAAAGGACTGAGTTCAAGAGATGCAGCAGCTGAAATTTGCAATGTGGAAGGCGAGGGAATGGTCAAGAAAACCGCAGCGGCCAAATGGTTCAAGCGCTTTAACAACGGCGAAACCAGCCTTGCAGATCTACCCAGGTCAGGCCGTCCATCGACAGTAAACAATGAGGCGCTGCGCGAGCTGGTGGAGCAGCAACCACAAACTAGCACCTGCAGATTGTTGGCAGAGCTCGGCCCTTCCAAGTCCACCATCGATCGCCACCTCCATCAAATCGGACTCGTCAATAGGCGCTGCCAAGAAGTTCCTCACGAATTGACGCTTGCGCAGCAAAAATGACGCGTCGACACCTGCACCCATCTGCTCGAAAACCCCAAGGACCTTCGTTTCTGGCGTTGAGTTGTTACTGGAGATGAAAAGTGGGTCTTCTTCCGTAACGCCAATAAGGCGAACGTTTGGATCCAGCCCCGCCAACCCGCTCTACAAGTCGCCAAACAGGATCGGTTCGTTCACAAGGTCATGTTGTGTGTTTGGTGGAATTTCGAGGGGATAATTCACTTTAAGCTTGTTCCAAATGGTCTTGCAGTGAACGCTGCACTCTACACTGAACAACTGGATCGTGTTTACGCCGCTCTCTCGGCTTGTTATCCTGCCTTGGTCAATCGAAAGCGCGCGCTCCTGCTACACGACAACGCTCCAGCACACACCGCCGTTCGCACTAAGGAAAAAATTTCGGAGTTACCTGGAATTGAAGTTCTTCCTCATCCTGCATACAGTCCGGACCTTGCGCCATCCGACTACCACCTGTTCCGTTCGATGGCTCACTTTCTTCGCGGTAGGACCTTTGCCTCCAAATTGGCGGAATGGTATCGCCGCGGAATTGAGCAATTGGCGCAAAGATGGACGAAAGATGGACGAAAGCAATGGAATTTACTTTGAAGAATAATTGTTAATAAATATTAAGTTACAATGAAATAAAGTTTTGTCGCAAAGTGCCCGTGAACTTATGGGACACCCTAGTATATATATATATATATATATATATATATATATATATATATATATATATATATATATATATATATATATATATATATTTATATATATATATATATATATATCTTTGATATATATATTTGATATATAACTATTATAAGTCAAAATTTGATGATGGAGAACTAGGAAAGTTTGATTACATACATTGACTGACACTTGAATTTTCTTGACTAGTTATTTTGACTTTAGGCAATCAACACAGATTCTTTTTAAAACAAAAATAACATTAAAATATTTTTATGTGTGAATGTTAATTTTTCAAACCATGCTACTTTGTAGAACATTCATTAACAGTAGTCATTAACAAAGTAAATAGTCATTAACAAGGTTTTATCAAACAAAATCAAATAAATAAAAATGAAGTTGAAATTCTTAATAATTTACCCCATCCTAATATTCCAAGCCCATTGATCATCATTGAATGAGAATCAGCACCAACCAGAGAATCAGGATACAACATTTCGTTATTAGAAAATACCACTTTGGCAAGGTATTCCATATTTACCTATTAAATTACAAAAAACAACACAAATTTAATAACTTCAACAATAAAGTAATAAATGTGATATGTATAATGTGACATATTGATATATCAATGTAAATACCAACATGTACATATTGTTAACACCAGTATGTAAATATTGTTAACACCAACTTGTACATTACTGTTAACACCAAAATGTACATTACTCTTAACGCCAACATGTACATTACTATTAAAGCCAATGTGTACATTACTGTTAGCACCAATGTGTACATTACGCTAACACCAACATGTAGGCTTCAATCATGCCTTTTTCTTCATTGAAGAGTGTAATTCTTCTTGGCATTCATTAAAATGTATTTGATTGACTAAATCTAATTTGAAAAGATAATTCACTGCTACTTATTTTATAGCTTTTGGTGTAATTTAGATAACAAGGTTATAATTATGCACCATGGTTTTAAACAATTTTATAATTTTAATTAATTAAAGTATAAATAGATTCAATTCAATAAAGAATTTTGTTTATTTCAAAAAATGATCTACAAATAAAATTTGATCAACAACCTTTGAAAACCGATTACAAAGCTTCTATACAGATGAGGTTATAAATCTGCACTGCACTGTATTGTTAACAATGTATACATATTATTAACACCAACATGTGCATATTGTTAACATCAACGTGTACATATTTTAACACTAAAGTGTATATATTGTTAACACCAACATGTACATATTGAAAATAGTAGCAACATTCATATCTTTTATTAATAATATTTCTGTACATATATAGATACTGATGATAGTAGTGATGTAATTAATATAATAATAATGATGTACATACAGTATGTCAAAAACGTCTATCACCCTCTGATGATTTTTCAATAAAAACAAACTTTTATATGCTTAAATTTAGATTTTAACTAATTTTTTAGCAAAGTTTGTTTTCTTTTTAGGTTCTTAATAAAAAAATCATGGTGAAAGATAAAATTCATGAATCAGTAAAAAAATTGATTCTGGGATACTATAAAAGTGGAAAAGGATATAAAACTATTTCTAAAACAGTAAATGTTAAGCCTAATAGTGTAGGAAATATCATTAGAAAATATAAAAAAATGGGTACCATAAAAAATTTGCCAAGAAAAGGATGCCCAGCTAAGACTCAACTTGTTTCTCCGCGCAGCGGCCTTGTTCCTTAAGGTTCGTGTTTCAGAGTTATAGAGTTGAGAGAGGGTTATAACCACTATTAAGTAGCCTCCTCACCTGTAGTGGCCTTCTTGGCCTTGAGGAGGTGAATAAAAAAAAAAAAATAAAAAATAAAAAACCTTACGCATCGATAGAGAAATTATTTGAAAAGTTGAACAAGATCGAGGATTATCTGCACCAAAGCTAGCAAAATATTTACAAACAGATCATGGTATAACTGTAAATCTTCAAACTGTTTGCAATCACTTGAAAAACTAAGGTTTTGTAGATAGGGTTCCCCTAAAAAAGCCTTTTTTTGAGTAAAAAGAATCAAAAGAAAAGATTGGCTTGGGCTAAGAAACATTTGAATTGGACTATTGATCAATGACAAAGAGTTTTATGGTCTGATGAAACAAAAATATGTTTGTTTGGTTCTGATGGTATCATACGCAAATGCAGAAGAAATGGTGGACGCCTAAACCCTAAATGAATTAGACCAACTGTCTAGCATGGAGAAGGCAACATTAGCTTTATTATAACATTTCAATATTATATATACTTCTAACCTATTTTTCCCTCTTATCACAGGTCGAATGATGGTTTGGGACTCCTTTGCTTGGAGTGGTGTTAGCAAACTCGAATTCATTGACGGAATAATGACAAAAGAGGTTTATACTGATATTATGAAAACTGAGATCAAGTGCCAGAAGGGCTGGCTTATCTCCTATTTTTATCTTTCAACAGGATGCAGTTCCTAAACACAAATCAAAGTTAGCTACTCAGTGGTTAAAAAAAAAACAGTATTAAAATGTTAAATTGGGTTCCTCAGTCACCAGACCTAAATCCAATTGAAGATTTATGGAGTCTTTTAAAATTTAAGTAGCTGATCAAAAACCATCTACTTTGTCGCAATTAAAGACAATTTTCATTGAGGAGTGGGAAAAATTTGATCCACAATGGCTTAAAAACTGAGTAGATTCAAAGCCTAAAAGATATCTAGCAGTCATTAAGGCAAAAGACACACAAATAGACTATTAATTTTATGTTAGCAAATAATTATTTAAGGGGTGATTCACTTTTGAGACTTTTTCTAATTTAGTGGATAATTTTTGTTTTAAGTATAAGAATATTAAATTCTTGTTATAAAAATGTTTTTTGATATAAATTCAATATCAAAAAAGAAAATTGGGGTCAAAAATTTAAATTTAAGCATATAAAAACTTGTTTTTATTGAAAAATCATCAGGGGGTGATAGACTTTTTTGACATACTGCATATGTTTATAAGGATGTACATATCTATATTTATATTCTTACACTCTTAAGTACATACATATCAATATAATTTAGACTGCACATTGTAATGTTCACATTTTTACTTTCCCAAGGTCCAAGGGGCACTATAGTTAAGGAGGCTTCTCATTTTTTATGTTTTTTGTGCTGTTTAACAATCAAATAAAGGAACTTATCTAAACCTAGAAGAGACGCAAGTCATGCTTTCCTTTTTCTGCTTACATGCTTTTAATTTTATTTCAAAACTTTTGTTAAAGTTTAATATTAAAAAATTATGATTGAAAAATTACGTTGGTGATTTGTTACTATTGAAAAACTATATTGGTTGTTATTTATTATAGATACAACTGCTACAGAAATAATCTGTGAAACTAAGAAATAAATTGTAGACTGCTATAGTCTAACAACCAATATAGTTTTTCAATAGTAACAAATCAGTCAATTTTTTTGCAATATTTGTATCACTTTTGTGATAATTTTTTTATATCTTTGCTTCCATCAAGGCTGCAAGCAACCACTATTAGAGTTGAAAGTTACTGGAAGAGAAAAGATGAAGTTTATAGAGCAAGACGATTGACAGACAACTTAAAAGATTGCTAATTATAAAACTACTAACTCTATAAAAAGTTTAAAAAAATCGGAACCACTTATTTAGCACTTTTAAAAAGTGCTAAATAAGTGGTTTCGATTTTTCAAAACTCCAGAAAACACTTTGATTGCTCCAACTATCCTACGATTAGTCTTTACTCTGTTATTAGTTTCTTTATATAAAGGTTTTGAGATTATTAAATTACTGCTTTCTAACTGCAGTATTAAAGTTATTCTTGAAGGCCTACACTCTTTATTTCAAGCAACTTTAAAGGTACAACAAGGTTTTACTTTAGCTCCTGTATTGTTTCTTATCTACAATATCAATCTTCATGAAAATTTTACATGAATTTGACAATTCAACTTTATACTTTTGTCTTGACAAAAAATCTTCACTTTTTGATCTTAGAAAAAGCAGAGAAATTTTTAATCTGATCTTTCTTCTGTAACAGCCTAAGGCTTGCAATGGCTTATGGATTTAAATTCTGGACTTATTAATCCACAACTTTTGGTAGACAACAAAAATTTATTTACTGCAAAAAAATATTGCAATAATGTTGGCAATCCTTTATTGATGAAGAACAACCCTCTTACTCTCAGGCAAAGTCTAAAAGCACATGGTAAATGTAATCAGACCTGCTTTAACTGTCAAGCTTGAGCCACTCTCCTATTGTTCTAAGGTTGCATTTCTTTCTTTTTTTTACGAATACCATCATGGTCAATGCTTAAACGAGCTATCATCTCTATTACGATAAACCAAAACTCATTCTTGCTTGGTTCTTATTCAACAAGTTGCATCCTTTTACTGTATCTGTCCCTTCATGCTATAGAAACTTTCATTAATCCAGTTTTTTTCTTTGCACATTAAAAAAACCTTATAATAATTAGCCATCTTAATGTTTTTCTTTTATATACAACCTACAACTTAGACCTAAGTTTTCAGTTAACCATTTCCTAGTATTTTTACTTATTCTCTATTTTAAAGTAACTCATAACTTAATCGTGGTTGTTTGCAATTTTGTTCGAAGTAAATTAGAGTTTGAAAATATATAAATATATGTCAGTATTTAATAAATAGAAAATTTAAGCATAAAATTACAATATATAAAGAATTATAATTTTTTTCTAGCCCTGGCTATCAAACTCTACTTAATCTTAAAGTTTCGCCTTGGCCGGGTTTGAAAAAAGTCTTATTTTTATCTGGGGGCGGGGCCGGGGCCGTAGTCACTTACTAGGTAGAGCGTAACTACTGGAGTCCTAGTGGAGTAACTACTGGAGATGATATCGATGAAAAGTTCTTTGCTTATTTGGGTTTTTAAAGTATTAGTCAGCCAGTGTGATATACATTTAGTACTTAATATTACATTTTTTTGAGTAGAAATGAATTTGACCATAGCTAAATTAATTTCAGGTAATAACACCTTATACATGTCATCAATATCATTGGAAAGATTTTCAAACTTTAGACTTTTTTCACCTTTTTTCAAATGGAGTTGTTTTAATTCATTTTGACATACTGTGATAAATTTTATTTCAAATATTTAGCTAAAGCTTATTGAAGAATGTAAATGATTACAACTTGTAGAGCCAAGTGGTGGTCCAATTATTGTTATAAGTTGAGAGAGGGTTTTAACGACAAATAAAGTAGCCTCCTCGACTGTGGTGACCTTCATGGCCTTGGGGTAGTGACTTAACATAAAAAAAGAAAATAAAAAGATTCAGGACAACTTGTAAAAATAACGAGAAAAAAAAACATTTTTGAAAACGTTGGTTCAATTATGTTTTGTGTTAGAGTCGATCAGGTATTTGCAATACTTCAAGATTCATTCGACTTTTTAAGACTGTTGACTTTATTATCCCAAGTAATATCAGGATAGTTAAAATCGCCCATAATTACCAACTTATAATTTTTGTTTTTGTTGACTAGATTACAAGCTCTTTGTATTAATTTATTTCAATTGAAACGCTGTTGAGTCTATAGATACTACAATTATGATGCTTGTTTTAAAATATTAGCATCTGAAAAAATGTTTCCTCAAAAAAAAAGAAGCTTTGTTAAATTTTATTATTAATAACTTTATAATTATCATTTTTATTTTAATATATAATGAAAATATAAGTAATAAACTTTAACAACATATTTAGAAGATATAAGATTCCATAGTATGATAAAAACTTTAGTTTTTAAAGAAAGTTTCTAATTATTGCTAAATTTTAATTCATCTCATTTTATCTCATTTTATTTTGATTTGCTTCATTTTATTTCATTTTGTCTCATTTTAACAAAATGCGCACATGAAAATAATTAACTTTTTTATTTAAACAGACTGATTTAACCTTTTGTTTCATATCTTATAAAGATGGAAGACTTATTAGACTTATAAATTATTTATATTTAACTCAACTTCTAATTTTTAGATTTTCAAATTAACTTTATAACTTATAAAAATTTTTCTGCTTCTCTCTCTAAGTTCTCTTTAACTCCAAGTTAAGTAAAAATATCTGGTTTGAATAATAATTGTACTCACTGCAGAGTTTTTAAAACTATTTAGTTCGCGCTACATTAAGTATTTTAGTTCTTTTCTACTTTGTTTTATTTTTATTTTTATTAGAATATTTCGTTTTCAATTAAATAAATAAATAAATAAAGATTTATTAGAACAAATTTAAAAATTACATATTCTAAAGGACATACAGGTCCAGTAAATGGATACTGACAATATGCCCCTAAATAAGAAAACAAAGTACATATGGAACAAATATAGTTTATAATAGAAACATTCAAGATTTCATTCATTTTTTTTGACATGAATCATTTTTTATAGACACAATGTTTATCGAAATTGCACGATTTTATTTCATTTTTAAAAATACAAATGTTATCAGCATTTACAGCTTCTGATGTCAGATTATTCCAGATATTTACAACTCATTGAGAAAAACAATATTTGCGAATGTCGAGTTAACATTGTTGCTTGCAAATCCTATAAGTATAACCACGGGTATATTTATTATTGGTAATTTCGAAAAACAAATTTTTATCTATGCAAACCAAATTATGAAACATATAACTAAATCATGTTTTAAATGTCTGAGCTCCAGAGAATCCATACCAAGCAGCTGTAAATGGCTAGAACAGCTTAAACAACTAAGATTAGCAATTTTTTTTGAATATTTTAATAGATTTTATTAACATAGTTTGGTGTGGTGACCAAACTGGAGAGCATTATTCAAGAATTGGTCTTATATAAGTGGTAAATGCACATACTAATATAATAGGATTGCGAGTTTTAAAGCATTTTAAGATTAGGTATGCTCTAGTATTTGCAACATGAATGACTCTGGCAATATGTTTTTTGTAGTTTTGGCGGGAGTCCATAGTTACTCCAAGATCTTTTGGGTTAGATATCCAATCTAGAATACAATCACCTAACTTGTAGTTAAAACTAATACTATGCAATGGAAAAAGTGCTAATCTATGTGCAAAACATTTCTTGCTGGCAAGTGGCATATGCCAAATATCTGACCGAATAATTATCCTATCAAGAGCAATAGTTAAATCATGGCTATGATTCATATCGCGAAATGAACTGTATAACTTTATATCATCAGCAAAAAGTTTTATTGTACAATCGAGATTGTGTACCACAGATGATAAGTCATTTATAAATAATAAGAATAAAGTTGGTCCTGGTACACCACTAACAATTCGAATTGGATCTGATAAAGCACTACCAATCTTTACCTGTTGAGATCTGTGGTGAGAAATGCAGAAATCCACTTTAAAAGATTACCACGAATATTGTATAATGAAAGTTTAAATATTAAATTAGTAAAATATTAAATAAAAAATTAGTTTTGAATGTGATATGGAATCAAACGCCTTTCGGAAGTCAATATATATAACATCTGTAATCAGATGATTGTCAAGTGCGATACTCCAATCGTTAGTAGATTCTAAAAGATTCGTACACATAGAACGTTTATTGAGGAAACCGTGCTGACAAGGAGATATTATGTTATATTTATTTAGATACTCAACTATATGTGAATTGATACATAACTGTTAGGATCCGATGTTGCTCCGTTTTTAAAAATTAGGGAGACGAAAGCTTTGCGCCATTGATTAGGTAAGCATTTGATGTAAAACTGGTCTCAAAAATATATGAAAGAGGAAAACATAAAACATGAGCTAACTTTTTAAGAATTGCATTAGATAAACCATCAGGACCAAACATGGTACTTGGATTAATTCCCATTAGGGTTTTATACACTGACTCCATGGAAAAATGAACCGTATCAATACTTATTGGATCATTAACATAAGTGGCATTATTAGGAAAATAGCAATTATCTTTTATTTATTAAATTAACATGTAATCAAATTTATTTCTTACTAAATCTACACACACACACACACACACACACACACACACACACACACACACACACACACACATACACACACACACACACACACATACACACACACACGCACACACACACACACACACACACACACACACACACACACACACACACACAACACACACAAAATTGTATTTTTGGTTATAAAATTTTATTTGCAGAGTTTTTAACAAATACCAAGATAATTTTTTAATCTTAAAAATTTACATGCCTTATATTTATAGTGCTAGTGTTAGTTTTGATTTTAAAATAAATATAAGTTTTAAAGAATTATTATTGCTTTTGTTATTTTTATTTGGTTATTATACACTTCACAAAAGATTGTCTATGAAGGCATTCTTCTACATGAAAATTTATTACAAAATGGAAAAAAGAAATTTAACAATGTTTATAACTCAATTATAAGTTATTTAAAAGAACATTTTTGCATTGATGTCATTTATTAACTACAAAAGCACATTACTCAGACCAGGAGATTTAAACAAACAAAAAAATTAAAGAGCCGGAACTTATCTTCAAGAAAAATTTTTTTTGCTGAAAACTTTAAAGTTTTATGATAATATCTCGATAATTTGTTTTGGAAAGTTTAATTAACCTAGAAATTAATCGATACAAGAGACTATAAAAATTATTAAAACTCCAATATGAATATGAAATCTAAAGAAACCTTTAGTGTGCTCATTTAATTTCAAGTAAAATATCATTTTAAAATTAATTATTGGTAATTAAATACATAGTAACAAATAAATGAGTTGTCAAAACCTGATGAACAAATCCAGAACCAGGGGGAATAATACGCAAATTTTGAAAAGCTTTTGAGCTCCACTAAGAGAAAAGAAAATTTATTTCGTTTATTGAAAATTTACTTTCAGCCCGTATTTAATAACTTACTAATAATAAGTTGAAAATGTTCTCACCTTTAAAAACTGAAACAACTCTCTGTTTCTCTCAAACTCCATCTCTTGATTTTTTTTATGGGAGTCAGTACTAAATATATAAAAAAAACTCATAAAACAAACACATGTAAAATAAAATATGTAACACATGTTTTATTTTACATGTGTTTTAAACTAAATTTTAACTCATTCAATCCCTGGACCCGCTATGGGGGTCATAAATTTTGTTAGTAAAAGTGACCACGCCAAAAACAACATTTGATCATGTGACCAAAGCTAAGAAAAGTTACTTTTTTTTCCTGACAAATAAAAGAAGCAAGGTCTCATCTATAATATAATTGCTACAGTTAACGTCTGACATCATTTCATTAGTAACTAGGCTTTGAAAGAGTGCGTTCTCAAAATGCAGGCAGTCATTGGAGAAAGATCTCTTGAGCGAGTTAAAACTTTTTACCTTTTGGAATTTAATTATTAATTATTAGTTTAGAAATATTACATAAAGAATCATATTAAGATAAATAATTATCGTTAAGATCATATTATAATTGAAGTAAGTAAAGAAAGTAGTTTAGCAATTTATATTTTATAATTTATATAACATTTTTATTAGATATTAAGTAGAAAGAATCACTCCTTTTGATTTTTTAAATCGTTTACATTTTGTTTGTTTTAGTTTTTCTTTTAGCTTTATTATTTTTTCAACAGTTTTGTTTTTATTGAGCTTATATTTTATTTTTTAGAAGAAAAATAGGGGTATGGATGAGGCCTAATTATTTTTTATGCAAAAAGTTATACTAATGCTATTTCCATAAAATTGGTTATAACTTCTTTGAAATTTCTGTGATGCTATTAACTATTTTTGTTCTTTTTTAGAAAACTTAGAAAAATAAATTAAAATTTTGTGCCAACAATGACATGACATGTCACATATTATTGTATGTAAAGGTTAAATTTTGTTATGAGGATTACAGTTCTTATGAAAAAAAAAGGAAGGTAAAGAGTATCATTTGTATATATATATTTTGTTTATTTTGAATCTTTTTAAATTTTCTCGTGTCATTTTTAAAATTTTTGTTTCCACGTGTTTATTGTTTGCATATATGGTTTTTTGATAAGTATGTTTATGTGGTAATATGTGCTTTATTGTTGTTTTATCAATTTGTTTTTATAATAATGTAAAGTGCTTTTGTATTGTGTGTGTATGTGTTAATATGTGTTATATAATTCAACCCTCGGAATTAGCATCAACATTTGGCAATGCCAACCTAACTGCCGACCTTAAAGTGTTTGAGGTCGGCAATTTATTGCCGACCTCATTTCTATGTTTTATGGTCAGACTCTAGTATTAAATAATTTTTGCCGACCTGATGCCGACCTCTATAAGATTGATTTTTCCTAATTCTGAGGGTTGATAATTGTTTTATAAATGTATTTAAATATGTTTACAGAAGGTTAAATATATATAATGTGTTTATAGTTGTTACATATGTTTATATTATGTTGTTTCCATGTTTTCAAAGTGCTGTGACTTGGTAAACAATGTTTACCAAATTAAACAATGTTTACATTTTTAAAACATGTAAAGCAAGATTTGTCAACCTTGCAAGTCAACTGATGCGCTTATAGCATAGGATTACACGGCAGTGTTTAGTGTCAAATTGTTACTGCTTTAGTTCTAGGTGTTTTCAAGCCTTTATAATTAATTATTCTTAAAATACATTCTTAAAATGTATTTTAATAACATTTTTGCGTAATGTTGTTACTTATGTTCTGTTATATATGAATGTTATGTTACTTAAGTTATGTGTATGCATATTATATTAACTTATGGTGTGTACTATTGTTGTGTGCTGTTGCTGTGATGTTGTTTTTTTGCTATCTTTGAAGTTCATAGACATATGGCTTACCTTCACGTTAGTGTCTATTGTTAAAAATGATAAATAGGTAATTTTATTATTAAAAATCACTGCTTTTAATCATTCACTAAAAGCTAACACAAATTATTTTGCCATTTATACTATTTGTTGCACCTTAATTTGATTTTTTGTCTTTTGTGCTGTTTATTACATGATTTTGCTATAAATATTTTGGAATCATGATGTACCAGCATTAATTATTTTCTAAAAGCTAACATGAAATAATAATATTTAACAACTACTAACACCTGATGACTAAAAAACGAGACAAATTTAAATCAATTTATGTATGCTATTCATAATCATGCAATTGAAATAAATTAGTATATTTATAGGGAATTTAATACTCTATTAAAATTATATTATAGTTTTAAAATATTAATTAAAATGGCTCCATATAAAACAAGTTTGCAAGAAGACCTAAGAAAACGCATTTGCCAATTTAGAAATTCGCATCTGGAAAAGCCAAAAATCTTCACAGTAAAACACTTTCTAGATGAAAGAGCATCAAAAGCGACCATATATCGTGCTCTAGAACGTGTAGACAATAATTTAGGCTATCAACGAAAAAAAGAAAGCGGTCCAAAGGCGAAAAAAATGGACAAAAAGCACATAGACCAATTGAAAAAGGAATTTCATCATCATCACGGTGTTTCAGAACGTCAAGTAGCTTGAAGATTTGATTTTGACCAATCGTATATATCTAAAATTCTTAAAAATAAGACGAATATTATATTACAAGAAGAAAAAGATTCCACATCGAAGCGAAAGCCAACTAGCTCGAATCAAACCTTTGTGTCGACATATATATCGCAATTTTAGGAATTTTGGTTTTGTCTTGGATGACGAATCATATTTCACAAATGCGAATACAACATTGGCTGGCAACGATGGCTTCTATTCTAGCGATGTGTCATCTACAACTAGCGAAGTCAAATTCAAAAGAAAGAAGAAGTATGAGGAAAAGGTGCTAGTATCTTTGATTATATCGCCCAAAGGGACTTCAAAACCAATATTTTTTGAAAGTAGCCAGGCAATCAACAAACAAGCATACATCGGATGTCTCTGCAAGCGGTTAATACCCTTCATTGATGAACATTATAAAAATGAAGAGAACTTGTTCTGGCCAGATTTAGCTAGCTTGCACTATGCAAATGAAGTGGTTTCTTTTCTCGATGCCAATAACATCAAATACCTGCCAAAGGTAAAAAAATCCACCCAACATACCAGAAGCTCGACCATTTGAGGACTTTTGGGGTCAGTTGAAACGCTTAGTCTACAAGGATAATTGGCAAGCAACAAGCATTCCCCAACTCAAACGGCGTATCGTGAATTTTCTTAACAAAATGGATCCGGAAGTCGCAAAATGTTATGCCTCAATGACTTCAGTTCGCCTAGGTCGAATTGCTTTTAATGATGTTATTGAAAACCAATAAATATATTTTTTTAAGTATCATATAATTGTTTATAAATTTATTTTAAATTAAATTTGATAACTATGTAACTATGGCTATAATAACAATTTTAAAGTTGTCTCATTTTTTAGTCATCAGGTGTTACTCTAGTAAATCACAACAGCTTTTCTCTATAAGGTACATTGATTTTCATTTTTTTTATGTAATGTTTTTCTTATTTATTTATTTGTTACATTTTTTATTTTAGATTTATCAGATGATGTACTTATTTGGTATAGAAGAACAAAATATTGTATAGTTTTGTGAATTTTTTAAAAACATTCACTAATAATTTTTTTGAAGAAATAGTATTTAAGTTTGCAAAAAAGGGTTTACAACGTTTTTTTAATTTTTCTGTGTTAGCAGTATGTTTATTATTAGAATTGCAGGTTTTTAATAATTTTTTTAATTATTATTTGCTAAGTTAATTTTTTTCAAACATCTTCTAGCTGATATATATATATTTTTAAAGTCATAAGATTATTCTATAATTTATTTTAAATGACAGTTTGTTATATATAAAAATTATTTGTGTGTGCTATTTAGAGTAGAAAAAATTATATAGGATAGATCACAATCTTCCAGAGTCTTAAGATTTTTTGTTACTACTTTTAATTAAAAGTAAGTTTAAATGGATGATATTAGGCTAGAAGCAGATATTAGTTTAGAAAATGGAAATGTTAATAGGCAAGTTAATAGTCGCAGAAATGAAAGAGATTAGGCTTAGGCGAGATGAAATTAATAATCGACAAAATGCTAGAAATGCTGCAAGGCAAGCAACAAATAATATGAACCCAAATGAGGAGAGCTTGGATAGGCGAGTTGAAAATAATCATCCGGAAATGAAGGAGATAGGCTTAGGCGAGATGAAATTATTAGTCAACAAAATACTAGATATGCTGCTAGATACGAAAGAATGCATTGTATAGCAAGAAGTAATACTATTCCAGATTATAATTATTTAGGAGAAATGAATTATATTTGTCAGCATTGCGGTGCTAAATTTCCTGATGAAACACATTTTTTATGTTGCCATAATGAAAAGGTAGTTTTGTCGCAGCCTTCACTATTTCCATAAGATTTATTTAAAGGAAATTATGCAGATGGAAATGCCAATCTGAAATTTTTTAAATATATTAGAAATTATAATGCTTTTATTTTGCTTTATTTAAAGCTAATGTAGTTCAACCCATGAATCATGATCCGCCATGTTTTAGAATATGTGGTCATGATTTAGGTAATCTTAGGCCAAATCAAGATGTTCTACCAACATATTGTCAACTATACATCTATGATCCACTTGCAGCAGTAAATTTTAGAATGCAACAACGTGGTAATGATTTTTGCTTAAATGATTTAATGTTTCGATCGCAAACTATTATTAGTGAAGCGAACCAATTTGCTCTTGCATTTAAAAACATGGCTGAAGTGGAAGATGAAGAAATTCATCGAGCAGCTCTAGAAGGTCACTCAGTGTCAGTTGTAAAAATGTCTTTACTTGAAGGGCAAGATAGACGTCGCTATTATCTCCCTTCACATAATGAAGTTGCAGTCGTATTTGTTGGCGAAGATAATACTCCACCTGCTTCCAGGGAAGTTGTTATTTACCCAAGAGGTCATTCTCTTAAAACTATATCAAGTATGTCTGCCAACTTAGATCCTATGATTTATCCTCTATTTTTTCCAAGGGGTGATGCTGGTTGGCATAATCAATTGGTTCACAACCCTGAACGTGCTACATTGGTTAGAAATCATGTTACATTATCTCAGTATTACAATTATAAACTTTCTGTTAGACAACTTTTTTCTTCACTCCTTTATGGCAAAAAACTGTTTCAGCAATATGATGTGTATGTTAAAATTGAAGGCCAGTGCTTTCATCAGAAATAACCAAAACAAACTGAGAAGCAAGCAGTATGATGCCTTACATGAACATGTAAACAACCTTGGAAATGATCATAATGTTAAACCAGGGCGTGTTGTAGTTTTGCCATCAACTTATGTAGGAAGTCCTAGAGCTTTAAAAGAAAACTTTAAAGATGCTATGGCTATAATCAAAAAGTATGGTAAACCAGATCTTTTTATTACTTTCACTTGCAACCCAAAATGGCGTGAGATAACTGAAAATTTATATCCAGGTCAGACAGCAAATGATAGACCTGACTTGGTTACTCAAGTATTTAAACTCAAATTAAATAACCTTCTCAATACATTTTTAAGCACGGTGTATTAGGGAAAGTTGTAACACATGTTTAGGTTTTCGATTTTCAAAAGCGTGCCACATGTTCATATTTTACTTCACTTTGCAAATGATGATAAGCTTGAAACAGAACATGATATCAATAATTTTATATCTGCAGAAATTCCAGATCCGATTGTTAATCGTGATCTTTATGATGTTGTTAAAACTTGCATGATTCACGGTACATGTGGCGTACTGAATCCAAATTCTCCCTGCATGAAAGATGGGGTGTGTAGCAAAAACTATCCTAAAGAATATAATGCTAACACAGTAGCAGTTCATAATAGTTATCCACGTTATAGACGTTGTGATAATGGTTTAGTTATCAATATTAAAGGTAAAAATTTAGATAACCGCTGAGTGGTACTTTACAATCCATGGTTATCAAAGAAATATCAAGCTCACATCAATGTTAAAGCTTGCATGTCTGTTAAGGCTGTTAAATATTTGTACAAATATATATATAAAGGTCATGACTATGCCATTATTTTAATAAATGAACAAATTTATCATGATGAAGTAAACACTTTTTTAGATTGTCGTTATGTTAGTGCACCTGAAGCATTGTGGCGAATTTTCAAGTATCCAATAAGTCATATGTCACACACTATTATATGCCTTAAAGTTCATCTACCTGAAAATCAATTAGTGTATTTTAGAGAAGGAGCAGAACAAATTGCTTTAGATGGTGCAGCTCAACGTGATACGCACCTAATGGCATGGTTTATATTAAATACTGAAAATGAAAGAGCACATTACTATTCATATGTAGACATTCCTTATCACTTTATATTTGATGATAAACATTGTAAAAGGAAGGTTAGACAAAGGGGTGGTAATAAGGTAATATTAAGAATGTATAAAGTTAAACCAACTGGAAAATTATTTTTTCTAAGACTGTTACTTTTGCAGGCAAAAGGAGCAACGTTTTGGGAAGATGTGCGTACTGTTAATGGTATTGTTTTTGAAACGTTTTGTGAAGCATGTGTTTAAAAAAGTTTGTTGCAAGACGAAACTGAATGGCAGAATACTCTTTTTGAGGCAGTTTTAACCCCTATGCCAAAACAAATTAGACAGTTGTTTTTAATAATTTTGACTTTTTGTGAACCTGACAATCCTTTACATCTCTGGGATACATGCAAAGCTTTTATGATGATAGGTTTCATTCACCGCTCAGTCCCACTTCTATTAGCTGAACAAGCTACTCTTTATCAAATTGAAAAGATCATTAATCAAAGTGGTAAAACACTGGCTGATTACAATCTGCCTGTTATTAATGAGTTTATAGATTTAAATCTAGAAAATTTTGATGAAAATGTTCAACAATCTATTGACGAAGCCAATCAAATGAGACGGCTGCAATGTCAATCAATTAAATGTATGTAATGCTATCCTTGCTACACTAAATGAGCAACCAAGTGTAGAAAATCAACATTCTAGATTGTTTTTCATTTATTAAGTCAAGGTCAAACATTTGATAGAGTTGGGGTATATCTCAAAAAACTGTGTTTGTCTTATGGTCAACTATATGTTGCATGTTCAAGAACTAGAGCATTTAATAGTTTGTTTTTCAAAATTGATAAACACCTCATTCAAGGTATGGTAGGTGAAAAGTGTTACACAAATAATGTTATATTTTCTAATGTTCTTAATTTATAGTCTTTAGATTTTCATTTCGAAAATTGACTGTTTGTAGGTTGTGAGCACGTTTTGTATGTATAACTTTATTTATTATTATTATTTTTTTCATAGTTTTTGATAAATATATTTGTCATTTAATATTGTTATAAAATGTGTTTATATGTGTTATATAAAATCATATTTGTTTATAGTTGTATATATGTTTAAATTATGTTGTTTCTGTTTTTAAAATGGTGTGACTTGGCATTATATTGAGCAAGATTAATAACCTTGCCTTATAGCAAAGGTGTGACTTGGCAGCGTTTAGTGCCAGACAGTGTTACTGCTTTAGAGCTAGGTTGTGTTGTCTAGCCTTTTTTAATTATTTTGGAAACACATAATAAAGTCTGTTAATGTTTAGCGTAATGTCTATGAGAGAATATACAATCTTAATCTTTAAATCTAGGGTGCTTTAATGTCCTAAATTTGAAGTAATTAAATAACTAATTTGAATATAAAAACAAATATACTTTATTAATGTTTAGTAAAAAGATAAATATAGTCAACTCTAAATTGGTTATTTAATTTTGCCTTTCATATTTTAATTTAGTTTGTTATTTTCACTAGATTTTAGGATCAAGGGTACAAATATGCTATGTACTATTGCTATGTGTTATTGTTGTGATGTTTTGTGTTGATAGACAGCTTGGCTTACCTTTCTGTTGGTGTCTATTGTTAAAAATGAATAATAGGTATTTTCATTATTGGAACTTACTGCTTTTATTTATTTACTAAAAACCAAGACAACATTTTGCTAAAAATGCAATTTATATCTAAATTTGATTTTTTTTTTTTTTTTAGTATTGTTAATCCTTTTGTACTTCGAAACAGATTTTATAGCTACATTTTCGATAAATGTTTATATTAACTGCAATATCAAAATAGGTTACTATAAATAGGTAAATCGATTTTCAGTTTTTATGTGGTGTTTTTTTTTCATTTTTTTTTACTTTTTTTTTTGTAATTATGATATGATAATTCCATTACTTTTTTATTTTAGATTTACGATATGATGCATTTATACAATTTATAACAAAAAAAAAACAACTTGATTTCCTTTTATTGTAAACTTTTGTTGGTTAAAATGATATAAATATATGCAATTAGTTCAATTTTTTTTATATTTTCTCTATTTTATGCCTAATAATTTGTTGTACATATCTTAAGGGATCTTTGTAAATGGGGGGTCATAACTAAAAACCTTTAAAAACATGGAGAATATTGTAGTTTTGCGCATTTGTCAAATATCGAGTTACTTAAATTTTATTAATGTGTTTAACTTATTAATTAGCTTAGTCTGCATTTGCAGCACTTTTGAGGAAAGAAAGAAAAAATTCTTATAAATGTAAATCATTGTTTTACATTTTATTTTTTGGTAAAAGGTCTTTATCAAAAACTTGATTATTCTTCATAAAAATAACTCTATTTACCTGTCCACCATTAAAGCAAAAAGAGGGAAGGAACTTCTTTATTAGTGTCAAAATATTCAAGAAAATTAAATTTCAAGTAACAAAGGGAATTTTTAGTAAATGGTAGCAAACTATCGTTTGTAAAAATGTGTTGTTAAATAAATAAATTGTTTGTAAAAATGTCTGTGTTAAGCAGACTTAACAAGACCCAGGTGCGGCAGCTAGATTTACAAACATGAAATTATGATTAAAACAATTTTGGTAGCAAAATGTGATAGTATTTTGTAAGTATAAATGTGATAGTATAGTAAAAAAAACTATTTTAAGATTTTTTGGGTCATAAAATGAATTTAAGACTTAATTGATTGTGGTTTCCTGTTAAACTACAATAAATAACGATTAGAAGGCTATATCGCCCAGACGGAATATGCGACATAAATATCAAATTTGTATTTAACTCATTTACAAAAAATGAAGTTAAAACAAATAGGCTCTCATGTCCAGATATGTTTACTGCACATATTAGTAAATAAACTAATTCGTTGCGTAATGAGTTAGATGCGTACAAAAAATATATTATTGAATTTTAGGCATTGATTAAAATTGCTAATCACAATGTAATTAATTGAATATGCAAATAATAATGTAATTTGTAATAATGTAATGCCAAAGTTAAATGCACTTTTACTTTTTTGTTACCCTTGGTGACGTGCAGTTTAGTTTGTGCGCTGTTAGTTTTTCTTCTGTTCTGGAATTTTGAGATTAGAATTTCCAGACATTTAAAAAAGCACGTTCCTATTATATCCGTTCTATCACATCTCATCATATCTGTCAAGTAGGTTATATTCTATTTAATCATTTTAATCGTTTACATTTTTTATATCTTAACATGTGTATTATCTTTATTAAATTTGTTTTTAAGCATACTTATTTTTATTTTTTATATTGAATTAATAGAATGTTCCAAATTGTTGACGATGAAGGTTTGTATTTATTTAAATGTGTATTATGTTACTGATTCGTATCATGTTATGTAGTTAGTTCTTAAATATATGTTTATTTTTAGTCGCTGAATTATTAAGAAGTAAGTTTTGCTCCATTTTGTTATAATTAAATGTTATAAAATGCAGTTTGTATATTTTTGTTGATTTAAATTAACTTTATAATAATAAAATGGTTTAGACAAAAAATTTTGTAAATTAATTCAATATAGAAAGATTAAATTTTGAAGTAATTAAAGTAGATTTAAGAAAGAATCGACTTAAATATTTGTTTGCTTTTCTGTTTAAATGACAACAGTATTAATGGAGAAAGTATGTTAAAAAGCATTTTTACTTTTTAAAAAGGAAAAAAAATACTTTTTAATATATCTTTTTTCTTTGATGTAGGTTTAAAATTTCAGGTTTTTAAAATCTTATATACTATCTTTTATATTTTTTTAATTACTTAAAAAATATATCAATGTTAAATTACACTGAGTTGAAGAAAATAATTATAGTTAATTGATAAGGTTGTAGACTGTTAGAGCAGATTAAATAGATAAAAGATCTATTTAATCTACTTAATAACCTACCACCAAAGTAAAAATTTAACGAATGGTTACTAAAAATCCAGACAAACTTTCATGGGCAATTACTCCCATAGTTTTTATGGTAGAGATTAAATAAAACTATCATTAAAAAAATATAAAAAAAGAGTTTTTAGTTATTTATTTTATTTTAATTAAGTTTGTCTTGAACCTGTTTCTTCAGATTCGGCCAACTCTAACACGAGTTGATCCAAAAAGTGAAAATACAAGGGAAAGGTCAATTTTTCAGGGAAAGCTTTATTCTGATTTGTAGTTGCTTCATGTCTTTTGCTTGCCGGTTACTCTCATACACTTTGCCTTTCAAAATAGCCCAAAAGTCTTGGACGACACTCCAGTACGGCTGGCGGATTGTCAACTTTTTTGATAAAATTGATGTTATGAGTCTCATAGCAGTTGGTCACGGTTTTGGCATAATGTGATGACGCCAGGTCTGGCCAAAATATATAATTACCATTGGCATGATGAGCGTTGATGAACGGCACTAATCTTCTCTTTATACAATTAATTTCATAGATGGCTTTATTGACTGCAAGGCCGTTGGGGACAAAAAATGGCTTTGAAATACCTTTGTCAGAAGCGGCCAGCCAGACAAGCACCTTGGGTTCGAACTTGCGCTTTTTGCGATATTTAACACTTGGTGGAGTCTTGTCTCTGTTGCTAGAGTAGTAGGTGCTTTTTCCATTAATTGTTGAGTGTGACAGCATAAAGTAAGACTCGTCGTCAAGGATGACTGATTTTCCTTTAAAATCACGATAAAGACGATCAATGCCGATTTTGATTCGCTCATTCTGGTTCTCTTGTTGATGAGGTATACCCTGTTTTGTATAACTTTTGATGTCAGTGTACTTGGCAAGAGTTTTAATGATATCTGAATGACTGCATCCATATTTTTGACCAGCTTGCCTCATCTAAACTCGGTCACTGTGATCAAATATGGTTTTCAGGCGCTTGGTACCCTTAGGGGTCATGATTTTGGCCACAAGACCACTTCCTTGCATTCTTTTGTGCCCAGAATCATTCTCAACACGTTTGATTATATCATGAATAGTGCTTCTTGGAATTTTTTCAGCATTGAAGTGAGCTACTGTGAACTTTTTACCTAGCAATTTATTATTCAAATAGAACTCGTAAATTCGTTTTCTTACCTCTTTTTGCTTGGCCATCATTATTTTCTTAATTATTATTAATTATCTAAAAACAAGATTTACCTTGTGGCATTTAAAATTCAGTTAAAGTTAGTCCGGATTTTTAGTAACCACCTGTTACTATCAATTGTTTGTTTGTTTTTCTGTTTAGTTGACAACAATGAAGAGAGAGGTAGTAAGTTGAAAAGGATTTTTATTTTTTATAAAGTAACCAAAATGTTTTTTTAAATATTATTGTTGACTTTAAAGTAAAACAGAAGGTTTTTATAATTTTATACAATAAGCCCGAGAACTTAGATCCTACTTAAAATTATATTGCCAATAATAAAGAGAAGAAATTTAAAAATCTTAATAAGACAGATTTTTATCATTTTATATCAAATAAGTTTAATTAAGATTTATTTTCTTTAGTTGATCAAGAGTGAGCTAATAAAGGTATTAGTTACATTAGTTAAGTGAATTTATTTAAAAAAAATTAAGTTGATATTATAACGTCTATACATTTTAGTGCTTTTATTGTTTAGACACAGAAGAAGAAGTGAAGAGTGAAATAAGTCAGTGTTTTTGCTATTAGATGTTTGTTAATACAAATTTGTTTCTTTAAACTGTAACTGGAATTTTAAAACTTCAAGTACTTTAGCTTTATCTTAAAAGTTAAAATAAACAAACAACTAAGTATAAATTATGATTAGTAAATTTAAATAAATGAAGCATTTATATCTGTGCCTCAGAAATCAAAGGTCAGTTGTCACATTTTAGAAATTGTTCAGGAGAGGAAATAGGAAATAATTAGTATATATTGGCTTATTCTTGATGATTAAAAAAGCATGTTTCTATTATATCTGTTCTATTACATCTCATCATATCTTTCAAGTAGGTATATTCTATTTAAGGAGAGAGGAAATAGTAAATAATTAGTATTTATTGGCTTATTCTTGATGGTTAAAAATATGTAACTTTTTTTGTGTTTTATTTAATTTGTCTTAAAGCACATGAAATATAATTTTGAAAAAAATTAAATAAAACAGTAAATAAAAAAAGTGAAAAGTCATTTCTGGACAATAGACGTTTTTCCTTTGAACATTGTGGGGACACCAGACCTTTTACATTGACCTAACTTTGTTCACATTGTCGTAGGACAACAGTCTTTATACTTCTGTAGATACTGAAAAAACTAAGAAGGTCTCATACACAACTCATTTTCACAAAAAACTGGACAACCGACCTTTGTCTTCTGAGGTACAGATATTAAGATTTAAAGTTTATTTTAGTTTATAGTTTTGGTTTAGTTTATAGTTATTTTTAGTTTACTTTTAGTTAGTTTTAGCTTCAGTTATCTTTTTTCTTACTTTAGACATCATTATGGAGGATATGAGGGGAATAGGTAAAGAAATTATAATTATATATTCATTTATATGTAAATATTATTTTATCGATTATTCTGAGGTATATTTTTTGTGTTTAATGTCTGGTAGAAGCATAACTGGTAGGGCTGTGTTTTAAATTTTATTTATTTTGTATGGAGAAATGCAATAGGTAAAAGAACTATTTGATATAAGTATGACATTTTTAAACCTTTCGTGTTTTACTCATATTTTTATTAAAATAAATTTTTTACATGTTTAACCCTTTTTAATTTACTCTCATTTTTTTTAAAAATATTTTAAGCATCCTCTTTATCCTGTGAAAATGGTGAGGTTATGCTTTATATTTTGATTAAATAAAATTGCAAATATTTATAACTTTTATATCCTTCTATTCATAATTTTAAAGTCGTTAACATTTGAGAGCTTTTGTAATTTTAGACTTGTTAACATTTGAACAGTACAGAAAATATCGCTCCCAACACCCAGGGCCTCTCTCGGAGTGGTCCTTTAATAAGTGTTGTAGTAATGGTGGTATGGATGAGCCCTCATTCAAATGGAGGGCTCATTCATACCGGGGTGTTAGGAGACACAGAAGAAAAAACAGCAACCAAAAGGTTGTAAATGCCTTCTATCAGTGAAGATATTTATAACCTTTTTGTTGCTGCTTTTTCTTCGGTGATCTATTCTTATTTTTCTTAATTTTGTAATTTATTTTTTTTAATTTGAAATTTTTTTCTAATAATATATGTTGTATATTTGATTTGTTTTGGTCTTTTTCAGTTAAGATTTTATTTGTTTTTCACCAATTAAACTTAAATATAGTTAAATTGATTCATTACCCAATTATCATAATATAATGATGCTATACTCTATTGTTAAAAATAATTAATTGGTAGTTTAATTTATTGAGCTCACTGCTTTGAAAATTTTCTATAAGCCAAAACAATTTATTTGTATCTCAATTTGATTTTTTTATCTTTAATGTTTATAGTTTGGCTCCTTGAAGCATTTGTTATTTTGCTTTTTAATTAAAATATTTTAAATCTATTGTCATGTCTTCATAAAACAACACCGACAAACTGCATAATGACAGCAGTTTAAGTATGACAACAGGCTACCGAAAAGCAGGTAAATTGTTTTCCAGTTGTTTTTTTCTTTTATGTCTACTTATTTGTTTTTTATTTTAGGTTTGTCATATGATGCATTAATGCATTATAAAAGATCAAAGTTTACATATTTTTTTCATTTTGTTATACACATGTTTGATTGTAAACTTTTTTTTTTTGTTTCAAAGGTATTTGTACTCAATTGCTTAGTTATTTTTAATAAATTTATTTAGTTGTGTGCATTTAACATTTTAAAGACAATTTTCTTTTTTAAAGAATGTATACGAATGTAAAGGGGATACCAAAAAATTACTAACTCCTGTAAAATATAAGTTAACTTCATATTAATCTTAATAATTAATTAAAATTCATGTTATAAAAAATATAACAAGAATTTAGCTTTAGTTTTTAGTCAATTTAAAGCAAAATGAAGTGTTATTATTTTGTGACAGTAACTAAAAATGTATTGTATTGAAATTAGGAATGTTGAGAAAAATGGTTCTGCCTTACACTAATATGACCTATGTCAGTGGTAAATTACTGAAATGATGTTAAACAATTGGTAAATTATTTTACCTCGTCATACTTTTTATGTTAATTTTACAAATGCTTTAAT
>NC_088931.1:3020000-3025000 GCF_038396675.1 Hydra vulgaris
AAATTTCAACTAAATGATATCAGTTAACCATTCAAGAAATATTGTAAAAAAAGATTTTACAAAAAAAAGAATAGAAAATTAAATATCGCGCCAAAAACTTTTTCATCCACCCTGCACTCAAACCTCAATTTGTTATGTAATCAGTATTAAAGTAATGTTTTTTATATATAAATTAGATTTAGTAAGATTTTTGTATCATTTTTTCTTTATATGAATCTTTTATATTTTTAATTTTTGTTAGAATGATTATTAAAAATGAGAGTTGCAGAGGAAATTCGCTCACTTATTGTTAAACTATGGAAGGAGGGAAAATCACAGCGAAATATAGGAGAAATAGTAAAGAAACCACGTTCAACTGTGCAGTCCATTATCAAGAAATACCAAACCACCAAAAAAATTGCTTATAAGCCACGTACAGGACGTCCAAATAAGTTTCAAGTATTGCATCGACAAGCTATTCTGAGAAGAGTCATCCAGAATCCTAAAATAAGTGCTCCAAAACTTGCTGGAATGCTGCAAAATGATTACAATTTAAAAGTGGATCCTGAAACTACAATGGTAGAGTACCATTGAAAAAGCCCTACATCAGCAAAGTAAACAAAGCCAAACGACTACACTTTGCAAAGCTTTTTATTAATAAACCACAAACATTCTGGGAATCTGTCCTTTTCACCAATGAGTCAAAATTTAATGTGTTTTCATCAGATGGAAGAGTTAAAGTTTGGAGAAAATCAAATGAAGCATTTAATAAACAAAACTTGTGTCCAACGGTGAAGCATGGTGGAGGAAGTGTTTTAGTGTGGGGGTGTATGAGTGCTTTAGGTGTAGGAAACTTCGTTTTCATTGATGGAAATATGGATCAAAATGTGTATTTAAACATTCTAAAAAATAATCTGGAAGAAAGTGCCCACAAATTGGGACTTACTAAGTCATTTATTTTTCAGCAAGATTACGATCCAAAACACACAGCCAAACGTGTCAAGGAATGGCTTATATTTAAAATAGCTAAGCAACTTCATACACCCCCACAATCTCCAGATTTAAATCCTATAAAACATCTGTGGGATGAATCGGGTAGAAAAATTAGGAACCATGATGTGAGGAATTGGCAACAACTACAATCAGTAATTATGAAAAAGTGGGGCTCAATCACTCCAGAAATTACACAAAAATTAGTTAATACTATGAAAAACAGACTGCATGAGGTAATAAAAGCTCGTGGTGGAAACACAAGATATTAAAACACTAGCAAATTGAGTTTGCATAACAATTTTATTTTATTTTTGTAAAGTGGATAAAAACTTTTTTGGCACAAAAAACAGACATTGTGTAGTTTAAAATACGATTTTAATTTTCTATTCTTTATTTTGTAAAATATTTTTTTACAATTATTCTTGAATGGTTAACTGATATCGTTTTGTTGAAATTTTGCTTATATTTTTGTTCAATAAAAAGTTATAGTGTCTGAAAAATGAACAGGACAGGTGGATGAAAACTTTTTTAACACAGTGTAGTTTTTGTCATTTTAGTTAGAAAACTATTGAAAAGAGTTACTTTTCAATACTGTCTCTTGGGTGACTTTATTGTTTCAAAGGAATATTTTTAGTCGCCCTTTACATAATTGGGTTGCCTGGTACCGTCGTTTGACCACAATTGTACACCTCTGATTTAGGGTGTCCCAAAAAACAACACTTTTGAAAAACATATGTTGCTACCCTTTTGATGTGGTTCTATATGATGAAAAATAATTAGAATGTGTTATATTAGGTCATATTGGGTCTCAAATAAAGCGAAAATAATATGAAAATTTCAAAAATGATGACTATATTAATATAAAAATGAACATGTTAGATTTTGTATGTTCTAGCAAAAAGACCTTTAAAAATACCAACTGCAATGCTCAGTGAAATAGATGATTTCGGTTTTATACATTTGTAATTGCATCCTTATGGTGTATGGAAAACTCATACTTGTGAAGGGAATGAATGGTTTAAGTATATTTTTAGATATTTGTATTTCAACTAATTATTCCCTTCTCATTTATGAGTTTTCCATACACTGTAAGGATATAAAGTTTTATAATTAATATAAATTATAAATATTCCCTAAATCCATCTTACTCTCACAAAAATTGATATCAAAAATCTAGTAATTTTACTTGTGGGTTACTTACAAAAGCAAACTGGGATGCATCTGGAATAGTCGAATATATACAACATTGTAATGGTAGAATAATAGGAGAACCCTAAAATGCTTTCTGTTGTTTCAAATAAAAACTTCAAATAACAAATAAGAAAAATTTGTGAGGCTATTGAAATACAATATGTGCAGTGTTCAAAATCTAGAGAAAACGTCTTAAGTTGTGACAATGGTAATTTGGTGATGACTAACTTTTGTAAAACTAAAAAAAGTTGAATATCTGACATTGCAATTACATCATTTTGTTACTTTCACAATAATTTTTTTAACATTTTTTTAAACGGTTTTATTAGTTTGACAATGGCTTGCTATAGGAGCCAAAATATCTTATAAAAATAAATAACATAATACCATATATGATGTTTTAATGCATATATATATATGTATATACATATATATATATATATATATATATATATATATATATATATATATATATATATATATATATATATATATATATATATATATATATATATATATATATATATATAATAGGTGTATGCATATGAAATTGCTGTTTAAAATAAGACAAGTTAATTTTCTTTTTAAGACAAAATTAATGTATGGATGATTATGTGTGTGAAACTACGTTCAATTTGCTTTAAATATCATAGTTTTTAATTTGATTTTATTCATATCTAGATAATTTTATACATCTTTCAAAATGAACAACTTTGTGCCTTCAAATATGCATTTGCGGGAAGTATTACTTCACTATTTTATTTTAAAGAAAACTGCTGCAGAAAGTCATCGTTTGCTTGTAGAAGCTTATTCTGACCATGCTTTATCTGAAACAACTTGCAGAGATTGGTTTAGAAGATTTAAAAGTGGCGATTTCGATCTTGACAACAAGGAACGTGGTAAACCTCCAAAAAAATTTGAAGATTCAGAATTGCAAAGTTTATTGGACGAAGACGATGCTCAATCCCAAGAACAATTAGCAGAAGAGTTGAATGTTGATCAGGCAACAATTTCAAGACGCTTACAAGCTCTCGGTAAAATAAGAAAGGAAGGAAAATGGGTTCCACATGAATTGAAAGAACGTGATATTGAAAGGCGTTTAGTGACATGCGAAATGTTATTGAATTGTTTTGAAAGAAAGTCTTTTTTGCATCGAATAGTGACTGGAGATGAAAAATGGATTTATTTTGACAATCCAGTCCGCACAACACATTATGTTGACCCAGGCGCACCTGTAAAATCAACACCAAAGAGGAATATTCATGGAAATAAGGCTTTGCTGTCTATTTGGTGGGATCAGATTGGTGTGGTATACTATGAGTTGCTAAAACCTAAAGAAACAATTGATGGGCCACTTTACAGACTCCAATTATTCCGTTTAAGAAAAGCATTAGAAGAAAAACGACCCGAATATGCTGAGAGACACGATAAAATAATTCTTCAACATGACAATGCTCGTCCTCATGTTTGTAAAGTTGTTCAAACAGCGTTGAAAACTATCGGATGGGAAGTCTTATGCCACCCGCCGTATTCACCAGACCTTGCTCCATCAGATTACTATTTATTCCGATCAATGTCACATGGCTTGGCAGATCAGCACTTCTCGAATTATGAAGAGGTCAAAAAATGGCTCGATGATTGGATAGCTTCTAAACCTGAGAAATTCTATTGGGATGGAATTCATAAGTTACCAAAAAATTGGCAAAAAGTAGTAGAAAATAATGGAAATTACATTCAAAGAAATATAAATAAAACATCTCCAAAACAAACGTTCTAATTCAAAGAAAAAACAGCGGTTTCATATGCATACACCTATTATATATATATATATAATAATTAATAATAATAATAATATACACTGTGACAACTGATGAAATCCATTGTAGAGCACAGTAACGGAAGATGTTGTGCTATAACAGCTATAAATATTTTTAGAATAGTTTAGTTTGATTTATCAAGTTTATTTTTGAATTGATCAATTGATTTTGTTATTGATTCTATAATATATGTTATTGATTCTATAATATAAACCATTCCAGGCCTCAACAACTCTACATGAAAAGAAATTAAATCTAGCAATACTCTTACAGGTCTTGTTATGAGATTTTGTTGCGTAACGGAAAAGTGTAACACAAATAAATGTAACTTGACTCAATTAAGATAAAAGTTTAATTAAGTCAGTTGCGTATTTAAAAGTACCGCATTGAAATTAAATTTAAAACCACATTAAAAATTGTTGGAAGTCTTTATCTTTATGAAATATCTTTAAACTAAACAATACTGTTATAAAAAAAATAAAATATAATTTAAATTTTGTTTAAAAAAAAAAAAAATTTATTTATTTTAAAATCTTATACTTTTTTGAACTTATGCTTTTTTCTTAATCATTAGTTTTATGGCTTTTTTTTTATATGGTATTATTTTTTCTAAAACATTCATTTTATGGTTTTTTTTTAAAGGGATTTTAATGTACTTAACATAGAGTTTTTTAAACGATTTATACAACTACGCTATTAGATTGGGTTTTCCTTTTTATAAAAAAATGTTCACGCTACCTAAAACATTTAGTTCAACTGGCTTTTGACAAAATAAAAAATTGTAATTTAACGAAGATTACTATTTTTCTGCTATGCTTTTTTTTTATTTCCATCAAAATATTTTGTTTTCATGTACCATGAAACCTAATATTTTCTCTATTTCTTACTTAATCTAAAAAAAAAAAATAATATAATTTTTGGTTTTAAGATGTTATTAGCAGAACTTGTTTTTAACAAATATCAGTATAATTTTGAAATTTACATATATTTATAGCACTAGTATTAGTTTTGTTTTTAAAA